>NW_015505277.1:4248383-4256801 GCF_001515645.1 Sinocyclocheilus grahami | reverse complement strand
TATATATATATATATATATACACACACATTTTTATGTATATAGAGTTAATGCACTTAATGCATTTTTTATTATTATTATTTATACATATATCTTTCTTAGGATTCAGGCTCTTTTTGGTGTAAAGTGCCAGCAAACGACTGTTTTGTTTTTCTCAGAGATCGATATTAAACAGGCGAAGAAAATATTGCTCCATAAATTCATACAGAAGAACATTCACAGCTTGCTCTTCATTTAATTGTGCCTCATAAACTAAAAAGGTTTGTGTAGTGGATCTCATAAAAAAGCCAGTAATTACGCTTATGATAATGGCAGTTTTCCTACAAGACCATCTTCATTGTCCAGTGCCCATCTTCAGAAAATACAATCGATTTTGCACACTGCTATATTTAAAGGGTATTTGATCATAAAAAGATTAGCGCCTGACGCTTTCACATCTGTACATCCTCCAATACATTCTTGCCACATTTTCCGATCTAATTTTTCTTGTGACTAATACCACTTGCCTACGAGTGCTTATGGATAATCACAGTTGGCAGCCTCGGCTGTGTTGTGGATAATCTTTTTAGCTCTTTTCTTGTTCTTGTTCAATTTGTAGGAGTGCTGTGGATCCAAACCAGCCAACAAGCTGGCCAATATTTGCAGAGATGTTTTGTGAGGGCTTGTGGAAGCTTGGCTCGGTTTTATCATTTATCAATAAATGTAAATTATTAAAGTGTTTATGGCTTACTAAACATGTTGCACCCGAGTCTGTAACATCAGTACAATGCTGCCAAGCACAGAATATGTTTTGGCGAGGCTTTTATGAAAGTATTTATTCATTCTGCTAATGCAACTTGGTATGATGTGTGGAGCAGATACTGCATCGTGCAAAGAAAAATATTGCTTATAATAATCTAATAAAATCTGCTTTGAAAAACTGGCTGCTTTATGAATGTTATGCATGCCTGTTTCATTTAGTTTGTCATTTTTAAAAGATTGGTTTGTTTCTGGTTTATGATCAATTTGTTTGTTTATTTTATATTGTGTAAGATTACCTTAAATGTTTGAAAAAAGCCTAATAATAATAATAATTATTATTATTATTACTACTAATAATAATAATAATTATTATTATTATTATTACTATTTATTTAATTTTATATTGTATAACATGCCTTTGAGTTTTTGAAAAGAGACACATTTTATTTATTTCATTTTTTTTGTTGAGTAAGGTGAACTTCAGTGTTTGAAAATAGCCAGTAATAATAATAATAATTATTATTATTTAGTTATTCATTTATTTATGTAATTTTATATTGTGTAAGTTAAATGCAGTGAGTTATTTGTGGCCCAATATTTTGTGCTCTAATATTCCTGTTTTTGTCCAATTCCCAGTGCTGCTAAAAACGATTTCAAGAAAAAACAGCTATTGGGCATGCATAAGATTTCTGACAACACAGAAATGGTTTTGTTTTCCCCCAGATGGAACATGGCAGACTTAAAATCAGTCACAGAATGTCATAGCACTGAGAGCATGGGTCAGGTAATTTCATGGAGCGCATTTTCATAGAATATCAAAAATTCATGCACCAACTATATATACTGGCAATATGCCCCCTGCAGAGGATACCAATGACTTAGCATCTGTAGAGTCATATGTGTGCTTGCATTTCGAAGCATGCTGCAGCATAAATGTTGGTTATTAATATCAGCCTAACAGTCATAAAATGACTTTATAAACAAATCCAGTCTCATTGGGTGAGCCATATTCAAATGCATTTGTAAAATGACCAATATGATCATGGCCGCACCTCGAATGGATTTTATATTAATATTCCAAAGCTGCGACAAACCATTAGTCTCACAAAGATATATGCAGGTCACATTTCTACCCAAAATCCAAAGCAGAAAATCTTTTTTATTAGATATTTTTTTGCATAATAATATAAGCCCTTTTTTCCATCGTGACAGTTAAGGGCATCTTCTCCTTAAAGTCTCATTATAGTAATGTGACTGGCATTTTTTACTTTCAAGAATTTTCATATTCATATAATTTTAGGTTTTAAAATATAATATTAATAATAATAATAATAATAACAACAACACGATTTCTAAAATAATCATTATATCATTAAGACTTAAGACTAAAATATTTTTAAAATACATTTATAAAATGTTTAAAATTAAAAAAATCTAAATAATAAAATATTGTGTATTTTATCATAATTTACATTTATGTGTATGTATATATATATATATATATATATATATAAATAAATGAACATTTAAATTATTTTATACAAAAACTAAAACAATAATAATTCTAATAAAATAAATTGGTGAAAATAAATAATAACAAATAATTCTATAATAAACATTTAAATTACATTATTAAAATGTGTGTATATATAACTAATTATATTGTTTTATATGCAATGAGAATAAAAGGGAACTGAATATATAAACACAAATGACGATTTCTCATAATATAATTTTCATGCATTTAATATTTTATCCAGTATATTAAGACAAATATGCTGAAGACATGAGAATGTACTGGAAAGTGCAAATGAGTCACTTCATCTAGATCTTTTTCGACCTTTCTTTCACCTCTGCTGCTCCTCATACAGCTCGAGTCTGTAGACGTCATCATTTAGCACAATTCCTCAGCCACATGATTTTAATTTCTAATGCACTCCTACGGACATCATGTGATGCAAATTGAATTAAATCCTGTCTTCCCATGCATCTTGTTCTTGCCTTCAGGGCAATTGATTCCGTTCTCTAATTCGAGGAAGTGGGAGGGGTTCTTCGGCTTTGACGAAGCCTCTTGGTGCTACTTTCCGTATTGACAAGCCATAGATGCATATCCTCAGGACTGCACATTTTCGACAAGATCCATATCCCATCCAATTAACATCAGCACCGACTGAATTACACTCATACATGTGTAAATGTCTTAATATCACTTATAAATTATCGCCAGGGTGCAGGATATCATGAATATGCAACATCCGGTGCGCATCCAAGATTTGAAGCATGATACTGCGAGGTCCTGCACACAAATTTGAATAATTCGTGCTCTCATCAAAAACTTCAAAAGTACAAATATCAAAATCTTTACACCCAATACGGGATGTAATGCGTTACCCTGAGATCAAGAGACTATCAGAGTTCAACTGACTGGGGAAAAAAAATACATTAAGGCCTTAGAAGTTGGGGGAAAAAAATAAATAATCGAAACATTGTTCTAAAATGCATTAAAGTTACTAATAAGTGTGAGGTGCATGTCTAAGTGAAATACCCACATGATGGTTTGGATAAAGAGGTAATTTAGCAACAGTAGATCAATCCATTTTTATGCAGGCAACTGAATTCCCACCAGGTTTCCATATGCTCCGGGTGATAAAAGAAAACGCTTCTGTTGCAGGAAGCTGTGTAGAGTTTAATGATATTAAAGTATGCATAAAAGTACAGAATAAAAGTCATTAGCAATGTGAATCAACCACTTACTTTACAGCAATTCAAAACATCCACTCAATGCAGAAGAAAAATAATATTGCACATCAAGTCAGGAAAATAAAAATGCATTTTTAAACAAATCTAAAGGCTGCAAAAATATAAACAAAAAAAATAAAATAAAAATACCACCCCCAAAGTTAATTTTGTTTAACTAGTTATATTAATGTATGTACAGTTTCATAAAATGAGTGTCATGAAGGTTTAGTTTGTTTGAGCTGTAGACTGAGTCTTCGCTGTTGTGGACGCTGAGCCAACATCAGATTTTTTCTCTTGGGATGTGGACTTAGATGAAGGACCAGCATCTGTACACAGAAGAATAAAAGATACTGTATGTATTTACAATATTAGAGGCCAGATACAATGATAAAGGTGAATTGTGTCATTTGTACAAAATTGCTTATGATACATGTTGTCATATATAAATTATATTTCATGTATATTATTTAACTGATGTTAAAAAATAGTCAAATAAACATGTTCTGGGTTTTTTTTTTCAGTTAGCTCACAAGCCAACTGGTTAACCAATTAATTTAGCATCCCATTAGCCGATTAGCTTAGCATACAGATTGTCATTTAACCAGCAAGTGTAACATACAATAACTAATTAACCTCCAATTTTAATATACAACTAAAAGATTATCTTGCTAGATTAGTATCACTAGCGATTAGCCTGCTATCTAAGCTTTACAAATGGGAATATTTGCGGTGAACGAACACAAAAAACAAAACAAAACAAAACAAACAAGAAAAAACTGGCCAATAGCCAATTAGCCAATTAGCTTTATCACTAGCTACCACTGGGAACATTTGTTTTCTTCACTTGTTAGCCGATTAGCTTGCTTACTATTAACTGATTAACCTGGCATGGTCGCGGCTCGTACCGTGTGAGAAGAATTATGGGCCGATCCAAGACGTTACGAGCACCTCCCGTCCAACCCGATAATTTTCAAACATGTCAAAAAAAATCGGATGCTGTCGGTTTAAATTCGTGGCGTATGTGCGGTTGAACGAGACGATTTGGCGATCCATCTGAAGTTGACCAATCAGAAGATGACAAAAACCATATTCTATAATCATTTTAGTTTAATTATACAGCTCTATTTTTTATTCCGAATGTGCCACATTTGCCGTTCAGCTTTATGAAAGAATATGCTGTATTTCCGGCAAAACTAGCAGACATTCAGAAATGACCTACTCCCTCGAGTTCTTTATGAAGAACAGAAAGTCCATGCTTCTCTTTGCCATGTCCTTTGTCTTCGTTCTTTCGTTTGGACGTCACACAAGCCGCCTGCCACAAAGAAAACTATTTCGTCCTCCGAATCCATATTTTTATGAATGGCGCGAAACGTAATGCTTACGTCAAGAGTTTGTAAAATCGTGTCGTGTGTGACTGCCTCCGTACGATTTTCAGATAAACTCAATCGTGACATGTGCCAGAGCTCACGATGTTCCGACCTTCAGAATTGCACCGTGTACGCCTTAACAGATTAGCCTGTAAGATTAACATATCACTATGTAAAATAGATTAACATATCACTAACTGGAAATTACGTTTCCAGTTAGTTCACTGGTTAGCTAGTTTATTCGTTAACCTAGCTTTATTATGTTTTTCTCCGCTCGCAGAAACGCTGCAGGTGCGTGATGTGATATGATGACCATGTGAATCCTCATGTTCTGTTGTTTGCTGCTTTTTGCGCATGTAAAATTAATCCCCGGGAACCAAATGTTAGCATTTTTAACGGGTCACAAACACTTATCCTTTCTAATTTACACTTTGTAATTCAATTTAGGAAAAATAACCGAAATGAACATCCCTAATCCTAATATATTTTCAATGTTTAGGGGTAACGTCCTCATGACGGTGTCAGTGTTATAAAGTGAAGCATTAAGGCTGATTTATACTTCTGCGTCGGACCTACGCCGTAGCTTACGCATAGACGCACATCCATACGCCGTCGCCTGACGTGGACCTCTCCAAAAATCTAACAGCGCGTCAATTCTACGCAGACCGCAAGCGCTGTGATTGGCCTGCAAGAACCCCTCCCTCCATATGTACTTGAGTTTTATGTGTGTTTATGTTAATGTTACACCTTCTTATATCAAATAAAACAGAGCAAAGAACAAGTGTCTTATCATTTATTATACTACATAGCATTATATATCAGTAGTTGTCCGCAACAAACAATGTTGATCTGCCGTGGTACAAGTCCTTGTGCAGATTGAAATAATGCCATCATCTCCTTTTTGTAGTTTTAATAATGATTTAATATTTATTTGCTGCCGTCACTGCTATAATGCTTCTCCTTCGGCTTTTGCCGTGGTACTGCGGGTTACACCAGCAACATGCCCGTGGACACTGCTGACTAGCGGTTTGCATGTGTACTGCACGTTGACGCGGACAACGACGCAGAAGTGTAAATGAAAACTGACGCACAGCCTACGGCGTAAAGGCTACGGCGTAGGTCCGACGCAGAAGTATAAATCAGCCTTTAGCTTCAGGTTTTCCACCCAATCGTCACTGACGTCACTGCAGCTGCTGGCAGTTCCAGATAGCTCCGCCCTTGCGCCGTCGCTCGTGACCGGAAGAGAAGAGGAATCGTTTTGGGGGGGGAGGGGAGGTTAACGTTTTTGATTAAAGATTACGAGGGCATATGAATTTTATAAAAAGAATGAAGTGCACGGATAAACTATTTATAATAAACACTACAGTATTCCATTAAAAAATAAGAAGTTTCAATTTTGAGTTCATGGTGACTTTAAGTAAAATGAATGACAAAAACTGTTCAAAGACAGTCAATGATCCTCTTTACCTCGAGAAGTCTGGTTTTCTAGTTGAGCCTCCGGTTGATCCACCCACAGTTTATGTTTTGGGTTGTTTGGGAACCTTTTGGTCAGTCCACAACTTAAACATCGCACAACAGTCTTACGTTGTCGCCACGGTCCTCCTTCAATATTAAGATTAATTATACATTGTTAATTCTGTATAGATATATAGATCTCTAGATAGATAGATAGACTTACTTTTTTGTCGTACAGTTGATGTTACACCGGGTATTAGTAAAGTGCAGCATTTTTTGCAAATGGTTCTCTTTACTGATGGATCTCTGTAAGGAAATGAAGCTACATCGTTGATGTTTGTTTATTTAAAATCCACATTATTAATGAGGAGAAGCCACTCACTGTCTAAGCACCAGTCGCTTGGAGATGGTCTTCTGAGTGAAGCAGTAAAATCTTGCCAGTTCAATATTCTCTGGATTTTGAGCCAAAACGCAGTGAGCAGCCTGGGGATCCATCATGAGAAAACATCATGAGAAGGTTCGTAGATATTTAATTAAACAGAACTGACACACAAACGCACTTACCTGATAGAGGAAGTTCAGGCGTTGATATGCCTCTTTATCTTTTATATTCCCGGCCATGTTTCTTTATAGACGTTTTTCTGTCTTTGAAACTCCAAAGTGTGAACTTGTGCTGCATAACATGACAGCATGCTTGTTTTATTCCTTCTGCTTCTCAGCGGCGGGTAAAATCACTATATTTGCGGTATATCGCCATCACGGGGAACAGCGATGTAACGACATCTTCTTTCTAATGCAATCGAGTGTGTGAAATAACCACACTGCGCCTCAGAGCGGCATGACGATGTAACGCATAATTCAGTTGCGTTTGTGGACTTGGAGTTTGTAGCTATATGCATAGTTAGAGCTGAATATTAGAAATTATAGCATGACATGTATATATATATATAGCCTGTTATTATTTATGTGCTGTATACACATAAGGCCTGTGTGTGTGTGTGTGTGTGTCCACGGGTACAAAAGCTTATAAATCATACAGAATGAAGTTTTTTGAAAATCTAAAAATGCACAAAGTTTCCTGTGAGGGGTAGGTTTAGGGGTAGGGTTGGTGTAGGGCAATAGAATATACGGTCTGTACAGTAGAAAAACCATTGCGCCTATGGAGAGTCCCCACTTTTCACAAAAACAAACCTGTGTGTGTGTGTGTGTGTGTGCATGTTTATGTGGTTTATGAGGACACAAATTTGTATAATAACATGGGTATGACATAGGTATTACAACGAGAAGGTGATTTATGAGGACATTTTCAGTGTCCCCGTAATTCAAAGGCTTATAAATAATTCAGAATGAGTTTTTTTGAAAATCTAAAAATGCAGAAAGTTTCCTGTGAGGGGTAGGTTTAGGTGTAGGGTTGGTGTAGGGCAATAGAAAATACGGTCTGTACAGTATAAAAACCATTACGCCTATAGTCCCCATAAACCATAAAAACAAACCTGAGTGTGTGTGTGTGTGTGTGTGTGTTTGTAGAAAATGTACATAATTGTTTTGTTTGTGTTGCTTGGAGAACATTCAGTAGACAAAATCGAGTGGTTGTTTAAACCTAATTTCACCCATTTTCCATTTTAATTATTCATATCAATGTTTTCAAACATTTTGTGTGAGGAAAAAAAATATTAAGTAGATATGGAATTAGGTGTTTAAAAATTATATTTAAAATGTCCAAAAGTGTTTTAAAACAATGTTTTTTTTTATCTTATCCATGTCCAGTAAACCCCTTTAAAAAGTGTAACTGTAAATAGAATATTATCTAAAATTAGGCCTATTCTGAATTGAGTTTTTTTTCTACCCATGTTAGATAAACATTTAAAATAAAAAAACAGATATTTATTTATTTCTGACAAAAACTTAACTGTAATAGTAAAATATGTATTTATTTAAAAGCTTTTACGTTGTTACTGTAATGAAGAAAACTAAATCTTACTGTTTATTCAAACTTTTAATTGTTTTTTCTGACCCCTATTAATGTTAGATACACATCTGTTCCATCTGCTGTTTTGTTTATCTATCTATCTATCTATCTATCTATCTATCTATCTATCTATCTATCTATCTATCTAT
>NW_015505277.1:4230811-4248246 GCF_001515645.1 Sinocyclocheilus grahami | reverse complement strand
CTATCTATCTGTCTGTCTGTCTGTCTGTCTGTCTGTCTGTCTGTCTGTCTGTCTGTCTGTCTATCTGTCTATCTATCTGTCTGTCTATCTGTCTGTCTGTCTGTCTATCTGTCTCTGTCAAAGGGAGGGGGTCTGGAGTGGGTGTTGGGCGCACAAAACTGGTAGTCAGAAGTCTCTTTCTCCACATTGGGTGAGCGCGCGCGCACACACAGAGAGAGGGAGAGGGAGGGGGGGAGAGAGAGAGAGGGAGAGGGAGAGGGTGAGGGTGAGGGAGGGAGGGAGGAGAGGGAGAGGAAGAGGGGGAGAGAGAGGGAGAGAGTGAGAGAGAGAAAAAGCACACATGTACTTATTTACTTAATTATTTTACATATCTATTGTTGTTTTGTTTATGTATTATATAATTGTTTATTCCGTATTGGGAGAGGGAGAGGTCTGTCAAATCACGCAACATGTGAAGCCCCTGCGATCCAAGAGCCTGGAAAACGTTCTCTCTCGATATTTAATTAGGAGGCTTTAAATGTGCATCTTTTCCGGATAATACTTTTGACTTGTCTTAGGGGCTTTCTCTTTCTCATACTTTGGCTCAGAGGGCTTTCTGTGGACTGAGATGGTGCAATGCTCCGCAGGACAGCACCGCGTGTATGTTGGTTGTGGATCCTGCTCTCCAGTGTGTTGATATGGAGAGTTCACTGCGCCAGCGCGCAGAGCTGTCATGAGGTTAAAACCGCTTTCCAGCTGCGCCAAGTCGGTTCATTAAGATTGGTTCCGGAGACCGCAGCAACAGGTTCGTTTATAAATACTGGGGGTTACTGTGAGAAGCAGTGTATTATAGCTGACCATTCATGTTCTCCATACTATTTACAACGGTCTTTTTATTCAGAGGTTATTTGTTTCTTTATTAATTCACTCTACACAATTATTGCCTATAAGAAAAAAGTTACAGCCAACTAAACGCACCGACCAATAGCGTAGTACGTTGTCACAATAGTTTAAACTGTCCTAAAGTTAGACATTAAACAGTTAACTAAATGTAAGCCGTTTAATTATTACGGAAGTACATGAAGAGACTATACAAAAATAGCAAAACGTTACATTGCAATTAAGAATAAATGTAAATGCACGCGTTGCCACAAACTGACGTTTATGAAAAATGCACGTGACCTATTCGTCAAAATATAAATGTGTTTTTCAAGATAGGCTAATGTGACTAACCTTTTTTGGCCGTTTTAACCACCTTTTCCATTTAATTCAATTAGTTCTGTCATGTAGTAAATTCGTTTTTAGGTCATCATAACGGCATGCATATGCCCATAATGCTTATAAAAGAATTGGAACATTTTGTTTAAAATAGTTTATATGAGTTACAGCCTGTCAGGCAGTGTCATGTGAAGTTCAACAAAAATGATCCAGAAATTTAGTATCAATTTAGTATCACTGTAAACGTTTACATACATTATGCATATGTTGTACTATGTCAACTGTAATGTAAAGTGTGACCAAAAAAGTCAAATAAGTCATTTTGATGACAGAGCATAAATCAGAAATGTCAGTGGTGTTGACAAAATTAACATGACTGTAGGATAGGCTGTCAAATGTTTTTCATGTTCCACATTTCTTGTTAAATAAAAAATGCATTCCTGAATAGAAGTCATCTCAAAAATGTTTGGGAGCTGCTATGAAATTGTAAGCTGAGCATAATTCGGTTTGTCTCAAGTTCTTGTTTATGCTTACAAGGATACAAGTTTTATTCTTAGTACGCAAGTTTCAAGGCATCGCTCCATGCGTATTGAGAGGTGAGAGAGGTCAGCAGAATGCTGGTGATCACAGTCAGCTGTTCTAATGCATGGCTTATGGGGTCCCGTCTGTGTAAAATTGGTCACATAGGATAGGGCAGGGTGACTGACAGAGCAGATATCGTCTGTCTTTTTCACATGTGCTGTGCTCTCTTACATGCACCTTCTTGCCATGCAGGTTGCAACCACTGTTATTTTGGACCCATATGATTATTTAAAAGACAAAATGCTTATGATTATTTTAAAGAACTTAATATAGTAGCTGTAACATTTTTGTCGAGTCACTTGGTTTTTTCCTCTTAATTTTTAAGTGTGTTGAAAGGTCATCTATAGATTTGAGCTTTTTCTCTTTAGTAAAGTTGTAAAAACTATTAAAATCAGGGAAATTGTACATTGTGCCTTCTCTTTGCAACTTAAAAACATTTTTCCACTTTTCCACGACATTCTAATTTATTGAGATGCACCTGTATCTCAATAAATTAGAATGTCGTGGAAAAGTGGAAAAATGTTTTTAAGTTGCAAAGAGAAGGCACAATGTACAATTTCCCTGATTTTAATAGTTTTTACAACTTTACTAAAGAGAAAAAGCTCAAATCTATAGATGACCTTTCAACACACTTAAAAATTAAGAGGAAAAAACCAAGTTTGATGGTTGTCTGAATGGTACCTGCCATTAAACAGCAATTTGAACAATTACAAAATGCAAAACCATACCTGAAATGCCAAAAATGAAAAAGGTAACATAACAAAAAGCAAACCAAAAAAATTGTTCCAATGAAATCCATTATCAGAACTTTATTGCAAGACGTGATTAAAGACAGACAGTTAAGGTTTCAAGTAGTCAAAAATGCCCCTAGAATTGAATCACCTTCTATGATCAATCCTCCATAGATGCAGATCTTCTCATCTGCAAACACCAGGGTCCCACGTGCTGCACCCGCAAGATGGAGGAGAGCTACTACGCTGCTGCCCAGAGAGACACACTCCAGAACATTCTCTCCTATAGCTTCGAACTCAAATATCTCATCCTGGGCCATGCCTCTTCCTTCCAGGGTACGTATCGATATCGAGTGAAGCTTATTGTTTGAATAAATACTAGGCCATGTGCTGTTTGCATTTGTTACAGGAGTAAGTGGTCATGGGATCAAGTCCCTGCCACAGTATGTGGTTCACACGTTCACTACATGCTGTTGCTTTGTACGCATGTATGGGAGACACCAGGGTGGTGTTATGAATTGTACACCATGACTTTCCAAGGGTTATTTGGAGATTTGCTTTTTGTCCGCTGTTTTTCACACTCACAGAATTATCCTTTATCTGTCTGAGGTCTCCTGTGAAGCAGTACATGTGCTTTTTAGAGGTTGATTGGCGCTTTAGGATTAGGACAAGGCCTTTTAGAATCAGTGTTTGAATAAAACGTACAAAAAGATGTTTCTCACACACTCACACACACACACACTTAGACTGACTCCATGCATGTCATTATCTACTCCAGTGCATTTTTTTTGTATAACATAAGACGTTATAAACCATGATGGCTTCAAATTTACAACTCTAAGTCCTCGCCCAACCAAATATTTAAGTTCATCCAATTTGTCCACTCAAACTTGCACAAAAACCCTTTCAGGTTCACAGGAAAAGGGCACTGTTGCCATCCTCTCTGTCTTTGCTGCCAGCCGAGTGAATATTTAACGAGTTTAAAGCAAACAAAAAGAAAAATGTTGAAATTCTTATTCAATTCGTATCCGTGGAGATCCGTCTCAGTGCACTTCAATGTATTGCTCTATAATGAGAGCTTTAGAAAAGATCAGTTGTCCTTTTCTGCTACTTTTCGCATGGTTGTAGCTGGTCCAGTTTAAAAGAAAGAAGGACTGCAAAGTGTTTTTCATTCACACATGAAAGATGATTTTTAATGTAGACCGCTTTTTGTCTATATGCCTTAGGGGTGGGGGAAAAAATCGATACAGCATAGTATCGCGATATTTTCCGCGGCAATACTGTATCGATACACGGACGCCAAGTATCGATCTATTTGGTCGAATAATAAAATCTATTTCTTTACAATCCACTAGATGGTGGTGTTGAGTTTTTTTCTGGTGAGGTCAGCTGGGTCACCTTCAGCATGCAGTAAGTTAGTAAAATAAAGAGCAAATTCCGCTCAAATAACGCACTGACAGGGAATTTCTATGCCGTATAGGCCTCTTTGTTCCGATTTGCAGTAGCGCTACTGTGCTGTAACATGGTGTAGGCTAGTTCAGCTGTACTGGGCAATGCTGGCAAAATAATGCTACCTTCAGTGACGCTATGCACTTCTATGCTATGCTCTGCTCATATGCTCTGATAATAATAGCTTTGTAGGACTATACATTATTTGGATAATTAGTCAAAAACAACAACAACTTATATCTGATTCTGTTACATAGAAGTGAATAAAAATAATATATTGATATTTAATGTCGGTTTCCGTTTCGGCCCAAAATTTTCATTTCGGTGCATCCCTATATGTAAGACTACATATTTAATTTAATTTAAATTTAACAGTAATTTACTTTCAAATGCCCCAATTGCTGAAGGGTCTGCACAACTTTTAGTAAAATTTCAAGTTGCACTGTTCAAAATACCTGTAGTAGCACAGCAATGCATACCTGTTTACATTTAATTAAGGTGGACTAGATTAGACTGTAATACAAATAGTTGAGTTTGCCAGGTGCATACAACATTTATGACAGGTTTTCATGAAAGTGTTGGTCAGTTTGTCTGCTTGACAATCCCATTTTGCACTGCAACAATAAAACTGAAGTGAGATAAACAAACTGAGAAATGTTTCTTTTTAGTTAAAACAGATGTTGTCAAAGTTTTCCTTTGGGGACATAATTTGAAGTTAGAAAAAGGTAATAAATTGCAACATATCGCACAATATCGCAATATATTTAAAATCGCAATAATATTGTATCGTGTCACAAGGATCGGGATAATATTGTGAGGCCTCTGGTGATTCCCACCCCTAATAATATGACTGTGTGTTTAAGGGTAAAGTAATAATTTAAGTATGAACCTTGTGGACTCTCTTGGTAATGTGTCTGTTTAGGCGTTAGTTCACACAAAACTTCTGTTCTAACCAGTATGATTTTCTTTCTTCCATGGAAGACATAAGTAAATATCTTGCAGAATATCTCTCAGAATATGTCTCTTTTTCTTAATGGGGACAAGGACTGTCAAGGTCCAAAAACTACGCCAATGATGAGACGTGAGAACCTAAGATGTTTGAGATTGCTGACATCAAACCTGCTCCAAAATGCAGATTTTAGAGTGAGTACATTTGTGGGTGAACTATTTCTTTGAAAAGTCCTCTCTAATTCTTTGAAAAGTAATTTCACTGTAAAGCAAATCCAACATACGCTATTTTCATACCAACTGTCCAACAAAGCCCAAATATCCTCTCCAACCTAAAAGGCACTAAAAATACTGTGCGCTACCTTCTCTTGATCTAAATTCAGTCCTGGACTGGGTGCAGTGAGTGGAGTTATTCTGACACTGATCTTTTTTTAAAGTAGGACCCACATCAAATCCAGTAGGAGTTAATAGAGTGATCAGGGGTACAGTGATCCTAGTGGACCCTACTATCTGTCTTCTCAGAACATCCTGCTGTCTTAGAGGTGAAAGGTCAGTTGTGGTGGATCCCAGGCACCCTCTGTAACTCCTGCGATCTGCATGACCTCCCCCAACATACCTCCATGGCCCAGAACCATATGAAAAGTGCCCTATTACACGATCTAGGCATAATCCCCTGCCATGATACCTGATACTGAGGTGTTTAGATGTAGTTGCCAAGATACACCCTAGTCTGAATTTTTAGGCATGTAGTGCTACAAGTGTTTGATTTGAATCATTTTTAACATGTAATGCTTCCTAATAATTCATACAAACTCTGATGTTTGGGGCTTAATTGAAGGGATCTAGATAGAGTTCTTGACCTGAGAAGGTTACTCACATATTGTTGTTGGAGTTACAGAATGCCCAGAGTGCCACTGAGAGATGTGAATGCCAGTATCAGGAGCACTGACGCAACATTTCAGAATCCCTACTGTTTTTCTTGCAAAACCTCAAAGGCTTGTTATAGAAAGATTCTTATGGGCGTCTTTAAGTATCGTGAACCAAACAGGTGTTCTATTGTTTCTCCATCAATAAAGAGCAATCATAACTTTCGGCTTGCTGTTTGCATGCTAGTCATTCATAGAAAAACATGACGGAGCTGGAATGCTTTGGTCGTTATGAATGAGATGACATTAAAGCAAACTGCACTTTGAAGGGTTCTACCAGCTGTCAACTTAAGTACCCGTCTGTCACATGTCACACAAAAGTTAATATGCCATTGTAAATAATGCATATGGTACAAATGACCATGATCCTCAACTTCCATTTGCAACCCGGAGGCATAGTGAAGTATAAGATGTTGCCCTGACTGCTAAAATTGGTGATAAGCTTGTCGCATGTGTCACATATCTCCAAACTAACCTTCAGCCCAATAGTGCCAGCCCAAAAGATCCATGGATTAAGTGTTGTCAGCTCCCATTAGTCCAATGGAAAGAGATATTAGATGTATAAGAAAGAGTTGTAAGCAAAGCGAAACAAGGCAGATGTGTACTGTGATGGACTAGTATGTTTGACCCTTTCGTAAATGTCAAACAAAATTACTGCAAGTGTTGGTCCTCTCATGTTACATATGTTTATGCATCTAGGTTGACTACGAAATAGCTGTTTAGGGAAGTCAATTTTAGTGCTCGTTCAGTCCAGAATTTCTCTTTTATTTCCTCTTCCTACAGATACCTTCTATTCCCTGCTCTCCTTCACTCTAAATCATACCTACTCACTCTTCGACAGCACCTACGAGACAATCTCTAAAGATGCGAAACCCTTGGTGTCTACCCTCTTCTCTGACCTTGACCTCTACCTCCGTTGTGATGCCAACATCTCTGTGGATCACTCAGTCCACAGTTTCTACGACAAACTCTTCCCATTGGTTTACCAGCACCTGGTCAATCCTGGCTTGGGCTCAAACGTTTCTACCTGGTCCTCCGAAGGAAGCGATTGCCTACGTGCCACTCGGAATGACATCAACCCCTTTGGCCCTCACCCAGAAGAACTTGCTCAGGGACTGTCTAGGGCACTAGTGGCTGGTCATGCCCTCAGTCGGGCACTGGCGGTGGGTGCTGAGGTTCTGAATGCTACCGAGTCGGTGGGGATGGTGCGGCAATGTGGACGTGCACTAGTGCAGATGCTGTTCTGTCCGCACTGCCGTGGATTGACCCTGATTCGGCCTTGCGGAGGCCTGTGTCTCAATGTGATGCGGGGTTGCCTGGCAGGCCTAGCTGAGTTGGATGGGCCCTGGAGACGCTATGTAACATTGCTGGAGGGGCTGAGCGGGGCACTAGCAGGAGGATACGAAGTGGAACTGGCGCTTCTACGAATCAGGGAAAGAATTAATGATGCCATCCTTACTGCGCAACTCCATGGACCGCATCTCAGCGCCGTGGTGAGTCATGCTTCTCTGATTCATAGAACACGTTTATTTTTATTCCACAAACTAGCTGCACCATATGCTGGACTAATCAGTTCTATCGTGCATGCACTTCCAGCAGCATGTTCAGTGATTGGTGCATATCAAATGTCTCGCCCAATCAGGCTGTGCAGTTGCAAGGCTACAGTTTTGCACATGCTAAACTCTTATTTTTGCATGTACTTAAATTGATAATTATTATAAATTAGCATTTAGCCTAAAAAAACTTGGTCTGTTCTCAATGGTGTTATGAAGCCCTGCATTTATTATATCTGCTTATTATATCAGTTTATTATTAGCTCAGAGATTAGGAGCTTGATTATGTGGTAATATGACACGTACTGTAAAAAATGTGTCGGTCATGACAGTGTGAATATGGCTGTCTGTAAGTGAATACCCAGCCACCCACCCTGAGGCTATTCATACCATCAATGCCAGAGTCTGTGTGCATGACAGAGGACGACCGTCTGCCGGTCTCTCTCACTCGATTCTTTCACTGGAATTGTGGCTAAAGGGGCCACAGGGGTCAAGGGTTTTGTGACAGCTCGGCTTTGCACCCATCATGTCCTGGTGATAACAGCTCTATATGGGTAGGTCAAGTTTGAGACCGCATTCCCACAAATCTCTCTCAAAGAGCATAGACTTACCAGTCAGAATGGGAGATATTATTACTTAAGCCCCCAACCGCAGCCCCCATAAACTCCAACCCCAAGCTTACTGCTCTACAATGGAGGCTGCTTGTGGGAGTTCGACCCCCCCCAAACGCTCCTTCACTGGCTCAAATGTTGCTCACTCACTGATGCCATGATAGGTTCGCGTTACCTGGTCTGGGCCCAGGCTTAATGGACAGCAACAAAGTTGTTAATTGTCAATAAATTGATCTGTAGACTGATCAATGAAGTTATGATTTAGCCAAAACAAAAACTACACCAGTGGTTCTGCTTTGTAACACAGAATTTACATTGGACATCAAGTGGCAGCCCAACATAGAAGCAAAGTTACTAAAAATGTAATTCTGATTTGTGTGTTATGCTCTTAGCAGCCAGTAATTCACTGCACAGACTATTTGTATCATCATTGCAAGTTATTTGGTCTTTATTTACCTGCCTTCCATAGATCTGTTCATTGTTCACAGGTCATGCTACTTGTCCATGCTGGCATTTAGCTAATTTGGCAAGATTCTACTAAGTTATGGATGAATTAGCAAAAATGCTGCAGAGTTACTATATATTGTTTTATTTACTATAACTCACCACATCAATAATTCACACTAATGTCGCTAATTATGATAATTATTTTAGAAATAATTATGCTAATGTCACTATATAGGGCCCCTTATGCAGTGGTCAGGATGTAATTTATACCAGAGTTGTATTACAAATTGCATTCAGTAACATTTCAGAACACAACAACGTACTGAGCTTGCGTCGCTAGAAGCATTTGCACTAACATATTAGCATAGAGTAGGCCTATTTTGGGGTCTTAGAGGTACGCTTTTATTGTTGACGCTCTATAAATGGAATCGGGTTCATTATAATGTTGTTGCTAATTGTAATAACAATGAGATTTTGGAAAATATCTTGTGATATCTTTATTGTTTATAAGATATCTCATTATGTGCCGCCTAGCTCTGGCATTGACATGGAGGACTATAGGGCCTCCCCAGTCCCTCACGCTGCATGTGGTCTGGCGCTATCTTGGTGCTGCTTGAGTTGTTTGGGTGTTGTCTGGTCCCAATCAGCCTGATGCCCTGCATGCAAATTCACCTCTAGACAAAGACGGCTTCCGTGAACCGGCCAGCCCCTTCCCAAAATGCAGTGCAGCTAGCGAGGGGCCAGAGCAGGGGAATGAGAAAGTTTGGCTAATCCTTAGATAAATAAAGCTATGTAGAAGATATACATATACAAACACATTTACACACGCTGTCATAAATAACATTTTCAGTCCTTATTCCGTTTTATGATTTCTGGAATATAGCTGAAATATGGCAAGTATGGCAATGATTGTGATTGTCCTTCTTGTTTAGATTTAGATTTGATATTTGATTTTTTTTTTGCGATGATGATAGGCTGAATAAAATAAAATACACATTTTCTGTATGCAAAAATGGTAATGTATAATAAATCAGCGTCCAATACAGTGAAAGCTTGAGCTTATTGTGCTGGTTTGTTCCAATTTAAAACCAATTATATTGTAAATATTATGTGATATTGTGCCACTTATTAGTGGCCACTAGATGGAGTAATCTCTTTGAATTGGTGTGAGTCAGTTCAAACTGGCCTAAATTGTGTCATTCGCCATCATTTTTTCTTACATATGTTTTCAAACCCATAATAATTCCCCATCTCTCTCTTTCAGGTGGGTAAAGTATGTGGTTCCTTGACTGAACCGGTTTCCTCCACTCCAGTCGGTCCCACCTCGAGAAGTCTGAGTCCTTCACTACACCCAACCATTGAACTCCAAACCTCAGTCACATCTTCCAGTCACACAACACTACGTGATACAGGCAACCAACATGAACACATAACACTAAAAAGAAGGTGAGAAAATAACATGTATCCACTGCATATATAATTGTTGAACATATTTTGACCCTTCAAAATTATATATAGTAACTTCCCTGCTGTTTGCCTTTCTTTCTTTCTTTCTTGAATACTTTCCTCTCAATTCTGCACCTGTCGATGACCTCAGGTCTCTGCCTCTGAAACCATCCAAAAACGACAAACCCAGAAGTCTGAAAAAGATTTCAAAGTAAGCCTGTATTAGTGAAGACTAACATTTTAAAGCAATAGCAATTCAGCTTCCAGGTTTCCAAAATCTTTTTTTTTAATTATTATTATTTTGTCATAAAATGACATTGGCTGTCAGCCTAAGAACGTTCTAATTATTTAATCCCACATCAAATAAACGTGTGCGAGCAAGGAAGAACGCTGTCAGCATTAATAACAGTCACAAACAAGTACAGGAGGCCAATACGCCGCTTGTGTCTAACAGTGTTTGGGCATGTTTGATTAGAGCAGCGTGATGAATGGGGCAGAACTGGTTGTACTGTATAATTAGGCCTGGTTTGATGGTTTTTGATAATTTCCTGAAAGCCTGAACTTCCTGCAGGGAGTTTATGGGCTACATCCAGCGGTACAAATCGTTCTTCTCCATGCTGCCGGAGATGCTGTGTGAGGGGGAGGTGGTGATGGATGAAAACACCTGCTGGAGTGGAGAAGATGTGGTGGAGAGGTAAGCTTGTCTCAAATTTGCATGTTAATGCATGGATTATTATGGGTCAATGACATGGCACAAATTTTTTGTATATATATATATATATATATATATATATATATATAGTTTTGAGTGGCTCTATATTAAAAGTAAATTGAGCAGTGGCTGAAGACTTGTTCTGTTTGTGAATGTTTCTGTTTTCCCACACAAATTGATTGTAATTGAAGACAATCAAATCAGATATCTCTCCAGAAAGGTCTCTATTTACTCTGTGAGGTCATGAGCTTCATAAAATGGCCGAGAGGAGTGATGGTTGCCATGGATTAGCGTGGCTTTTCTCCAGTCCTCTTCCGGACAGAAGCTTCATTCAGAAAGTTCTGGAGCTCTATTGTGACACAAATGAGATTCCCTGAAAAACACACACTCAAAATAAACGTTTGCATGTAGGCGGTTTTGCTATCAGCATATGTTCATTTAGACACATTCTCTTTTGACTTTTGCAACACAAAATGACCATGATCACTTTGCTTGAATGGACAAAGTTTTGTAATTCCAGATATATCCCTATTCTGGCCTTATTTGCTCCTCAGCTTTGGCTCAGAGGTTAGAGATCCCACTCCACATCCACCCCCTGGACAAATTGCCCCATCGCCGTCCACACTATGGCAGTAACGCAGGGCTGGCACCGTCCATACTGGGGGCCCCCAGTGGCACAAACACTGGGTAGTCCTGGAGACAGGCCACTGTTACCATGGAGCAAACTGACTAGCTTGCTAATCCTTTTTTTGGTTTGTGAAATCTCTGTATTAAGACAAGACAAGTTTTTATCATGTCAACCCTGCTTTGTCTGAAAGATAAAGGTTTACTGGTTCCCCTAAATGTCATCGATTGGTTGCAGATAGGTCCAATACAAAACGTAAACATTAAATTTAGATAAAGCCACATTTTTGACACATGGCATTTAGGTGACCACTAATCTTTATCTTTCAGACAAAGTAACTCAGTTTGACATTATAAAAACTTGCTTTGTATTTTCTAGTACAGAATTCCACAAACAAAAACAGATTAGCAAGCTAGACCATTTTCTCTATACTAACAGTCACAGAAATTAATGGTCACACTCTCCATTTGTTGGTACAAAGACTATTGGAACAAAATTCTGTGCAGTATATACTGCCTTGTGTTTTACAAATGTGAAACAGAACATGCTAACAGCATGACAGTGCTAACATTCAAAATGGTAGTAGGTCTATACTACATACATGCTGAACACATTAATCAACAATAAATGTTTCAAACAGTAGTACGCTATATTGCTTGTAGTGAGTTGCAAAACACTTCTCTTAGAAAATAGGCCTAAACATCAGTTTGCTAGTTTTATCCTTTTTGTGTAAAATGTCTTAAAATAATGAGTGAAGAAAGAGATATCACAGATGATAATACAGTTCATTCATCACATTGGAAATGGAAAGTCAAGTTAAGTGCAGTGCATTATGGGATTCCTTGATGTGCGCTCTGTTGTATACTTGAAAGTTTTGATGTAGTAGAAATGCAGATAATTTGCATTCTGTGGACAGTATGCTATACACTGCAAAAATATTGAAATGAGCATATTAGCATGCTATTCTGGGTATAGCATATATATCCCTGTGAGCACAACCTCTTCAAATACGTTAACACTGCCCCCTTTTGGACTAAATAAATTCTTATTTAATAGTTTTAACATTACTGTACATTCAACTATGTTTTCTGAGGCAAAAATTCCCACAAATGATTGCATGTTTTTTTGCAGGAAACTAATGTATTAGCCATCTAAATATATTCTGTCACTTGGTCATAATAAACATTGGGGTCAAAGAAACACGCTGAGGAAAATGTGTTCACAAGATGACAGCACTTTCACACCGAGTTCAGTCCAAAACATGAATTTTTTCCTTCGAATTTTCAGGTCCATTTGGATAGCTACGTAACATTTCAAATTGAGCGAACAAGGTAATTTAAGAAAATGCTTAGCTGAAGTTGTGGT
The DNA here is from genome assembly GCF_001515645.1 of Sinocyclocheilus grahami. Taxonomy (NCBI): domain Eukaryota; kingdom Metazoa; phylum Chordata; class Actinopteri; order Cypriniformes; family Cyprinidae; genus Sinocyclocheilus; species Sinocyclocheilus grahami. The sequence goes on along the minus strand of NW_015505277.1, from coordinate 4,235,654 downwards.
TCACCTCCCACTGCACAGTGAAGTGTATGAATAGATGTTTTAGGATGATGGAGTTAACCAAGGAAATGTTAGCATGACTTATAACTTGGTGTCAGCCAGACTCCAAACGACTGGATGTGTGAGGTTACCGTGGACACAGTTTGTTTTCATTTTAGGCGACTGCCGTCCGTGGTCAAAGTCCTTTTGGGTTGTTCTTAGTTTCTCTCTTTTTCTCTCTCACATTTGATCCATTACTGACGCCACTGTCGAACTTTAACCCACATAAAACAGTGAACAGATTGGAAAAGTGAGGCCATTGCTGACTCACTGTAAATCGTCATGAAACGATACAGCCTTGTTCTCAGTTGTGTCCGTGACTGATTTGACATGCTTAGTTTTCCTTTCGTCTGTGGTCTTAGACTGGCCGTATCCTCCAGGACCATTACAGCTCTATTAGATTATGTGTTTTCATTGAGGACTCGCCCTTGTTGTGCTCACTATAACACTTCTTTTGGTTTTTGATAGCTTAAAAACTGAACAGGCTACAAACAATGGTGGTTTAAGATGGTTTAGTTGGTCTCCCAGCCTGGTTAAGCTATTATTTAGCTGTACGATTGGTCTTAAGTGGAATATGATAACTTGTTTATATCCAATCTAAGCTGGTTATTAGTTAGTCCAAGTATGTTATTAACTAGTTCATTAGCTAATTCAACATGGTAAACAAGCAAATGTTTTAAAAACCACCCTGACCGCCATAAGCCGGAATGAACAGCTGTTACCTGGTTTCTTGCTGATCTCAGATTGTCTACCATGTTCAAAAACACAGCTACTATCTTAAAATGGATTTTAAGATGGAAAAGTGACCGAAAATGGTCAAAAAACATTCGACTAGACCAGTGAAAACTGGATAATTGTGGCTATTGCTGTTTTTTTTTCATCAGGATTTATTTAAAATCATTGGTTTGAGCCACCTCAAATAGCACACATTCGTCCGCAAGATGTCTGTTTAAGATCGCTTCATCTGGAAAGCATCTGCTGTGTACAAACATCTGATAGACGTCTTTAAGATGTTAGTTTCACATGCACATCTTAAAAGACATTTTCTAAACGTCTATTTGACTTCTGATGGAAACGTCCTATAGACGTCTTGCAGATGTAAATGCAGTTGTCAGATAGACGTCTCTGTGATGTACGTGTGCTATCAGGGACATAACTTAGCTAAAAGGCTACATTTGACAAATTAAGAATTGAATTTCATATTTTGTTAATCTAATTTTCACTTACATTCATACTTTTCTGTATAAAATGTTCATGTTCAGCTTAGCTTCACTGTAGGTATACTTATACCTCTGCCTGATAGTAATGCTAATGCACACAGTGTTTGGTATAATAAGCCCAAAGTAGGTGTGTTGCTATCATAATGATAGTGACTTAATTTCAAAACAGCACGGTGCGATTTTAGCATATTTAGCACCTGCTTACAGGACTGCTAATAACGCATGTTTTTGCGCTGAGATACTGTTGCGCAACTATTTAGTAAATTGTCCACTTAGGCCAAAACCTACTGAACTATCTATCTAGTATTTCATAGATGGGCCTTAGTGCTGTCTAAATAGGTTTCGATATATAGCATACAAATACTACATGATAGCCTACACTAATATTTGCAGTATTTATAGTGGCTGATTGACCTGAAAACCTGTAACGGATACTGTAACTGCATATAGGATATCCAGTGCTTGTATTACAACTTATTATTGAACTACTCAATTCCAAATAGCTGCTTTAATACAGAACAGCGCTGTTAGCTTTGTGCAGTTCAAAGCTGACTAGATATATTACAGCTGTCCTACATTAGCATGGGCCCTTCCCAACTTCATAGACCACAGACAATAAATAGGATGGAAAACTAGCAACCAGAAGGTCTTACACCCGGTTATTACACACATGAGAAGGCACACAGCTGAATTCATGCTGACGTAAGTCAGGATAGCATAGCTTACTCAGATGCTATACACCAAAGTTCTGTATTCTATAGAAAAAGACTTGTTGAAATATTAGAGTACAGCATCCGTTTAGGCTGTCTGTTGTTGCCAAAGGCAATAACTTGTGGAAAAGCTGTTCTAAAGAATGAAAAAACCTCTAATGCACAGCTCATAAAGAACGGATATTGCTAGCTCATTAGGTGCAGAGTTTCATAACCCTCTGAGCAAACATATGAGCTAATCCAATATAGCAGATGAATTTAATTGAAGCTTTGCTCCTCACAGGGGTATGTGTGTATGGTTTCTATGGGAAAATAATCAGTGTTTAGTCAAAGGGGAACTCCAAACTCTTTGGTCTTGAGCTGGGTAAATATTTGTCTGACTTTTTTCTGGTTTGGATTCGTTTAGCTGCTAATTATTGTGAGAAATGTGGGTGACTGCAGTGACAGGCCCACCGCACTGAACTGTAAGACCCATGTTCTCGCTAACACATCTGTTTAAAGAGCCTGATGTTCTTTGTAGCTTATTTGAAACAGTTTGTCTGTGTCATAATCAAAGTAATTCATGAGGTGGCTTGTTTGTTGTTTTCTTTCTTTTGTGTAAGAAATCTTTTCAGGAAGAACAGGACTTGATTATATGGGTATTTGAGTGGATTGTGTAGGGATGAAACGTGGTAGGCTATGCTAATATTAGAGACGCTTGCTGAGGCAATTTGAATTAACAATAGCTCATATTTGCGCTAAAGCACACTGAAGTATTTATAGAAGGTTCCAGTCTTAACCAGTGTCTATGCTATTTTTGACTAGAAATTATCAGTGATAAAAATGTATTTCTGCTTGTTTCAAATAAAGTTGTGTGTATTTCATAACCACCTCAAACAATTGCTTATCAACACAGGCATATATTTTAGTTGATGTCTCCAAAAGTTTGTTTTTGGTGTTGCCTCATCTTATATCTTAAATTTGGACTTAATATTTTTACTTAATATTTTAATATTTATAAAAAAAAATACATTGAAAGTCTAGGATCTCATGAAGACTTAAGAGTCTGTTTTTTGACTTGGTCCAGTACACAACCAGTACAAAACTCTAGCAACGTGCTAGCAACACTAAATTTAGTTAGTTTAATTAGTTTGGTTAGTTTAGTTAATTCACTACTGACAACACGAAGACAAGGACGTTGTAGTTGTTGATCTTCCATCTTTTCTAAGGAGTTTCTTTAGTCTGGACTTGACTTGGTCCAGTACACAATCACCTAGAAACACCCTTGCAATCACCTAGAACACCTGAGCAACCAACTAGCAATGCACTAGCAATACTAAGGCTGCGTTCCAGTTCATTTTTGGACATACACTCGCAAACTTCCCTAAGCACTTACCCTTGGGGGAATCCCCGCCGCCATTTTGATGTGCATTCCACTTCGTCAAGTGGACGAGGGAAGTTTACATAGACAAACCCTCGACCCCTTGATTTTGACCGAGGGAGATAGTCTGCTTCATATGCACACTTCAGGCCACTCTATAGACCACAATGCAACACGACTATGATGTCATCGCAGATCTCGTTTTATTTATCCCTCACTTATTCATTTAACTCTATAATATATAAATTATTATTTATTTTTTTTTACATTTATTACAGCCCAAGCATACCTATATACATATAGAATGCTGCACAAACAAATTCGTAAGGTGGAAAATGTAAACAATATACCAACTCCATAGCAGTTTCTACGTGATCTAGGGCTTAGGACGTTCCAATTCAGCACATTCCAAGGGTTCTGCCAGTAGTGGGCACTCATGCAACATAATCAATGACATACATCCGAGTAAATGAGAGGAAAGTTAGCAAGTGAAGGGCATAAAAAATGGAGTGGAACACACCCTAAATCTGTTATATATTCCCAGACTTTTGTTGAAGTGTTTTCCCTGTTCCTATTGTGTCAGTTAGTTCCCCTTTTGTGTTAGCCCGGTCTTTGTAGTGTAAGGGATGGACAAATCAACACCAACACAGGGAATATATAACAAAACGTCTCAGGTTACATATGTAACCATGGTTCCCTGAGTAGGGAACGAGACACTGCGTCCTCTAGGGGTCGGAGCCGTTCCTGAAGCATACATTGAAAAAACACCAACTCGTTGGCCGGCGACAGCCATGACGTCACTACCAGTGCGACTATAGTATAAATAGGCGCCGGGAGCACACATCATTCACTTCTTCGTCTGAAGCTTGCGTCCGCAGCATGGCAAGAAACCTAGAGGACACAGTGTCTCGTAACCATGGTTACATAAGTAACCTGAGATGTTCCCTTTCATTGGAACTTCGAACTGCATCCTCTAGGGGTCGCTATGGGGAATGGTATATCCACGCCGCCATGCTGAGGGGAGTGTATGCCAGAACCATGGCGAGCACTAAGTACCAACTCTACCATATTGCTATGGGAGTTGCCCCTGGGACGTTAGACGGCTGTCAGTGACGTTATTCCCTACGGCCAAAGGCCTAGGCTACATACCCCAAAATACTTACCTGTTAGGGCCAGACTCCTGGGCCCGGGGTAGAGCTCAAGGCTTGGAATCAGGAATAGATTCCTTTAAGGGACTACCAGTGCGACTATAGTATAAATAGGCGCCGGGAGCACACATCATTCACTTCTTCGTCTGAAGCTTGCGTCCGCAGCATGGCAAGAAACCTAGAGGACACAGTGTCTCGTAACCATGGTTACATAAGTAACCTGAGATGTTCCCTTTCATTGGAACTTCGAACTGCATCCTCTAGGGGTCGCTATGGGGAATGGTATATCCACGCCGCCATGCTGAGGGGAGTGTATGCCAGAACCATGGCGAGCACTAAGTACCAACTCTACCATATTGCTATGGGAGT
>NW_015505277.1:4199265-4229935 GCF_001515645.1 Sinocyclocheilus grahami | reverse complement strand
AGAAAGTGGGCAAAGCATAACGTGCACACTTACCACTTATGTGGATTTGTAGAAAAGTGTGCAAAGCTTAATGTGTGCACTTACCATAGTATTTGAATTTTTTGAGTTTTCCAAGTACCTGTTTACAGATACACAGAAGTACTGGGCCAAACGGGAGAGGCAAGCTCAAATACAACCCTCAATGGTGAGGGGAGCGATGCTTCCAGAGTGTGTTGACAGAGACACACTAGTTGAGTGGAGCCCAAGTTACCGGGGTCTAAACCAACTCAGAGAAAGGGAACGAGATCAATAACGCGTAACCCTTACCATACAGGATTTTAGAAAGTGGGCAAAGCATAACGTGCACACTTACCACTTATGTGGATTTGTAGAAAAGTGTGCAAAGCTTAATGTGTGCACTTACCATAGTATTTGGATTTTAGAGTTTTCCAAGCATCTGTTTACAGCACTGCCTGGGACAGCATTATACAGGAAGGTTCTCGTAATGCCACCTATACCTCCCGCTCGATGCCTCAGCAAGAGGGGATATCCTGGTGAACGGGAAACCCCTCAGGGCGACACAGATACGGTAGACCAGTCAGGGTAGCATGAAAGCGTAACCCCAGCCCGGACGTCCAGGAAATTTTTAGATATAAAACAAATAACGCAAATAAAACAAAGAACGCATAGATCGTGTGTGTCATCAGATGTCAAACAACGTCATCACTGATGCACACATCCTTAAACGCTTTGCTAGTGCTCGCCATAATGAGATGAATAGATCGCTCTTACCACAGAAATGCACGCTTCAAACAAAACAGCCAATGAAGACGAAGAAGAGAATGATGTGCCTATTTATACTATAGTCGCACCGGTAGTGATGTCGTGGCTGTCGCCGGTCAACGAGTTGGTGTTTTTTCAATGTATGCTTCAGACACGGGTTACGACGAGGCGTTCCCCATAGCGACCCCTAGAGGACGCAGTTCGAAGTTCCCATGAAAGGGAATCTAATTAATTCAGTTAATGTAGTTCATTCAATGCTGACTGTACCAAAACTGAGAATCATTTATTAAGACATTCAGTGGGACCGCTTTCAATTTCAAATAATCAGCTATTCAATGGATATTTGAAGCCACTGATAGACTTGTAATGTCTCATCAAAAATGCAATACGCTCACAGTGAACTGTGTCATGGAAGTAAGAGAAAAAAAGAAGACTATAGCAGCCATTTCAACAGTCATGCTATAGAAAATTTCCATAAAAATTTCAGTTTGTAATGATCAGAGTCTTATGGTTGGCTGTATGTTTATTGAAACTCATCGAGCAGATTATTTCCTCTTTAATTATGAGCATATGGAGCACATTTGGCTCACCGAAAAAAGAATGAGCCGGTAAAAATTACAATATCCACAGACAGCTCATTCTTCTTTTAAATAAGGCACATAATCCGCTCCTCTCATGTAGTGAATACTCACATATTTCATTTCTACCATACCTGCCGTCCAAATGCATTTACTCCTGACAGCTAAAAAGCACAAACCAACAAACAAGTCTGTCTCACATCGGTTCCTAACAAAGTGCTTCCACCTTGCAAAGTGAGCCATGTGTTCGGATGCTGTTTGGATGCAGCATGAGGTGTCTGGGGTTATTATTTATTCACTTAAGTTAGCTGTAGTGAAAACAGCGGGGCAATTCTCCCACAAGCATTCATTTATTAATCTGCATGCACACGGCTGCCTTATTCTGCCCTCCTGCTTCGCTTTATATGCCCCCCACTGTTAACCCTTTGATCCGTCTGTCTGACTGTCTGTCTACCCGTCTGTCTCAAGGACACTGGTGCTGGAAGTAGCTTCTGTGTGATAATCTAGCAATTGCAAAAAAAAAAAAGGTTTTGCATAAAATTATGGATGTATGATGTTTACTCTTCATGATATGGAAATTTTCAATAGTTAAAAAAGGTGTTTCCGGTGTTAATTTACACACATTTTATCTCTTGATGAAAAGTTCCTTTATATTCAGTATTTTGTTATGCCATATATTGAATGGTTTCATTTTATTCAATTTTAGTTTTAAAAAGAGTATTGTAATGTGTGTGTATGTGTGTGTGTATGTGTGTGCGCGCGCGCGCGTGTGTGTGCACCATATTAAGTTTATATTTGCATTTTGGACCAGAAAGTTGCCACCTAGCAACACCCTTGCAACCACAACCAGCAACATTTTAGATATGATACATATTAACTTTTTAGGTCCCTTTTGGACATTTTAATTGTGGGCTTTAAAATTGGGTTCACTTGACTTGGACCAGAAAGTAACCACCTATCAGCCACATAGCAGCATTCTAAATATGATACATATCATATAAAGTTTTATGCTAATTTTTGACCTTTTAACTGTGTGGGCTTTAAAATTGGGCACCTTTGACTTGGATCAGAAAGTAACCACCTAGCAACACCGTATCAACAACATAGCAACATTCTGTCAACCATCATGGCAGCGAGTTATGTTGTTTTCTTCACAAAAGCTTCAGACACGGGTTACGACGAGGCGTTCCCCATAGCGACCCCTAGAGGACGCAGTTCGAAGTTCCCATGAAAGGGAATCTAATTAATTCAGTTAATGTAGTTCATTCAATGCTGACTGTACCAAAACTGAGAATCATTTATTAAGACATTCAGTGGGACCGCTTTCAATTTCAAATAATCAGCTATTCAATGGATATTTGAAGCCACTGATAGACTTGTAATGTCTCATCAAAAATGCAATACGCTCACAGTGAACTGTGTCATGGAAGTAAGAGAAATAAAGAAGACTATAGCAGCCATTTCAACAGTCATGCTATAGAAAATTTCCATAAAAATTTCAGTTTGTAATGATCAGAGTCTTATGGTTGGCTGTATGTTTATTGAAACTCATCGAGCAGATTATTTCCTCTTTAATTATGAGCATATGGAGCACATTTGGCTCACCGAAAAAAGAATGAGCCGGTAAAAATTACAATATCCACAGACAGCTCATTCTTCTTTTAAATAAGGCACATAATCCGCTCCTCTCATGTAGTGAATACTCACATATTTCATTTCTACCATACCTGCCGTCCAAATGCATTTACTCCTGACAGCTAAAAAGCACAAACCAACAAACAAGTCTGTCTCACATCGGTTCCTAACAAAGTGCTTCCACCTTGCAAAGTGAGCCATGTGTTCGGATGCTGTTTGGATGCAGCATGAGGTGTCTGGGGTTATTATTTATTCACTTAAGTTAGCTGTAGTGAAAACAGCGGGGCAATTCTCCCACAAGCATTCATTTATTAATCTGCATGCACACGGCTGCCTTATTCTGCCCTCCTGCTTCGCTTTATATGCCCCCCACTGTTAACCCTTTGATCCGTCTGTCTGACTGTCTGTCTACCCGTCTGTCTCAAGGACACTGGTGCTGGAAGTAGCTTCTGTGTGATAATCTAGCAATTGCAAAAAAAAAAAAGGTTTTGCATAAAATTATGGATGTATGATGTTTACTCTTCATGATATGGAAATTTTCAATAGTTAAAAAAGGTGTTTCCGGTGTTAATTTACACACATTTTATCTCTTGATGAAAAGTTCCTTTATATTCAGTATTTTGTTATGCCATATATTGAATGGTTTCATTTTATTCAATTTTAGTTTTAAAAAGAGTATTGTAATGTGTGTGTATGTGTGTGTGTATGTGTGTGCGCGCGCGCGCGTGTGTGTGCACCATATTAAGTTTATATTTGCATTTTGGACCAGAAAGTTGCCACCTAGCAACACCCTTGCAACCACAACCAGCAACATTTTAGATATGATACATATTAACTTTTTAGGTCCCTTTTGGACATTTTAATTGTGGGCTTTAAAATTGGGTTCACTTGACTTGGACCAGAAAGTAACCACCTATCAGCCACATAGCAGCATTCTAAATATGATACATATCATATAAAGTTTTATGCTAATTTTTGACCTTTTAACTGTGTGGGCTTTAAAATTGGGCACCTTTGACTTGGATCAGAAAGTAACCACCTAGCAACACCGTATCAACAACATAGCAACATTCTGTCAACCATCATGGCAGCGAGTTATGTTGTTTTCTTCACAAAATTATATTATTGTCATTTACTTCTATTCAAACTTTTTTTTCCCTGCAGCTTTGCATGCTTTTAATCTATCCACCCAACCTCCCAGTCATGTCTGTATTTAAAGTTCATCCTTTGTGCCTAATCAAAGGTTAACCTAACTGCCCTGCCTGAGCTTGACCCATTGATCTTATAGGCTGCTGAACATGGCACTCTGACAGTCGCTATGGCAACCAATGTTAAGATGTCGCCCCAAAGAGTGAAGATTGAAGACCTATCGAGACCTTTTCCTTAAGTTTGCTTCCTTGACAACATCCTTCATTGAATAGCATTGTCAGAGATCCATAAAATGTGTTTATCGTCATTCTGTCTGAATGTGTAGATTTCGCTTGCTTGAATACTGTTTAGTGGGTAAGCATGTTGTGTGGCTTGCCTTGGTTGCACTGACTTGGCCTTTGTTGAAGGACGCCCTCCATCCGCCTCCTTCAACATCTCTAATAAAAAGGTGCAGGGTCAATACCTACATTTGCAGCATAGTTGTGTCTTCAGGCTACACCGCAGTCTTCATAATGAATCATTTATGTGGGTGAAAAGGCTGTCTGAACATCCGATCAATCCTTGGGCCTGTTTCTAATAGACGAGCCTTGAGCATTCCCTGCATTTTTAGTACTCCAGAACTCAGAATTGCGAGATCATTATCATCAGTCCAAAGAGTGCTTGATTTCTGTACTGGTAACTTATCTCTTTATCTGTTTCCACCGCAGTTATACAGGTCATGTGGTGGGGAATGGACTGCAAGCCCAGAGACACAACCCAGAGATAAAAGTCAGAAGTGCACATCCAATCCTGGTCAACGTTAAGGAAAAGCTAGAGCGCTTCATCCAGGTAGGTCCAAAAACACCCATCAGAACATCCATCCTCCCACATTTGACCCAAAACATAGGTTTTAACCCTAATCCTGACACACTAACCTTAAGCTCAACAAAATCGTTGTAGTACTCAAGCCGGGTGCATTTGGTACAGTTTTCACAATAAGTTTGCTGAGATATTGGGGACAAGCTTTGAGGAATTTGTACGAGATTGTTTTGGACATAACCAGCTTTGATCGTGTAGGGCGAACATGCATTGTGCAATTTTTGATAATCAGGACGTTCTGAGCCCTTGAACACAAATCAGTTGAATTGACTTAAGTTGAAAAATTCCTTGATTGTCCAAAATGTTCAGGTAAGGTTAAAGATGGTGGGAGCTTGTAATACACAATGCAAGCGTACAAGCTTTAACAATTTCCACCTGATTTCCTTTGAAGCAGAAAAAAAATCAGTTGGGACACGTCAATTGAATCAATTTAATTGGGACAAATCGATCGAACGAGTTAAAATCATGCATGTACACCTATCTTTAGTGACAAGCTTTACAATGAATCTTAGGTAAGATCTTAAGATTTGACAGGGTATGAAAGTTTTGGCCAGAGTTCTGCAGTACAACTTCATACAACGCTCCTACAACGACCGTCTACCGAGGAACCAATGAGTACATAGCAAGCGCTTGTTTGGGTTTTCGTGGTAATTTTGCTTGTCAGTGAGGATGTTAAAACACAAATGATAAGTCTATGCTGTCAGTCGTGACTTAAGTTTGCTAAGATGAACTGTATATCCTAAAGTCAAAAACCATTAATAATCTGTTTCATCTTTAACCAAAGTCCATATCGTACAATCTAACAAATAGCAATCAGATAGAAAAAGTACAGCTATGGCTTGCAAGTTTCTTTTTATAAAACTGTCCATGAATGTTTGCTTTGTGAGCCAAAAAAAAGACATTAAGAACCGCCAGAAGCGCTAGTTTCAAGCTTGCCCACCAAACAAATATAGTCCAACTCAATGCCAGCGCCAACTCATGTCAAGAGTGGTGAGACGGTGTCATTAGTCCAGGGTTTGCTCTGTGATCAGACTGCAGCAAGATCAGACCAAGCATCCTCAGCGGGAGTGTTGAAGACCTCCTTGGCATGACGACAAAGTCTGTCGCTACTGCAGCTGCGTTTGGGAGGGGACGGAGGGCAGCTCGGTTGGCCCTCTGGAAGCCATTTTTTACCGTCTTTCATTGCTCCATTAAAACCAGACGTTTTGGTTCCACATTATGTCCAAACCCGACCAAGCCCTGGCCACATTGCTTTGCTGTGAGAACTTGTGTCACTAGCAGGCAAGAAAGCTGGGAAAGTACAGTAGATTTGTGTCAGGGGTTGAGGAGTAGGTCACTTTGAACTTCTTGTGAACTATTCCCATTATTTCCTTAGGTCTCCAGCCACTGGTGAGGTCTTGCAAGTTTTTTTGCTCTTTTGCTTGACCTGTGGTAGTTTTTAGTGGCTGATTGGTATATAATTAACCTATCCTGTGTAAAACCTGATAGGTAAAATACGTCATTGGTGTACAACTAATGGTAATGCATATAGCCTTGAGACTCTTGCAGATGAAATCAGGTATTAATTGGATCTTGAAAAGTGGGCATGAATGAATAGATCCTTGGATGTGGGTTTGGGGATGGGTTGGAAATTTTACTAAAAACATAGTATTCTTGCTATATAGCAGTAAAAGTATTATGCTAGCATGCTATTCTAAATTCAGCCATATTCTACATAAGTATGTGAATGCCGATGCTTCTAAGTTCGTCTGCTTGATTTTATGCTAGTTGATAATGCAACGCTAGTACATTTAATCTATTTCTGCAAATGTGCTATAGCAGGTAGCTATTAGCATAAATTTTTCTGTTTTGTTTTTCAGGTTAACTATTGTCATGCTGGAGAATCTTGCTAAGTCAGTTAGCTAAAATGCTAATGTTTTTATCTAGGTTAATGGCTAAGATTTTCGAACACTATCGTCCCCTTGAGTACACAGCAAAAAATTACTTCTTGCGTTTTTTGTTAGCCATTTATTTGTCTTGTTCAAGTAAAAACATTTTCAAAATCTTTAAAAAAAGATTTATTTTAGAAGTAACACTGCATAAGATATAAAGACTTGTTTTCATAGATTATGTCTTGAATTATGTGTATTTTCTTTCTTTCTAAAAAAAAATAAAAAATCTGCCAGCGCAGTAAGACAAAACCCACTTGTATAGACTCATTTTATGAAAAAAAGTCTTAATATTTTAGGCATCATTTCCTTTCGAGTAAATTAGTCTTGTTTTAAGGATCTTTAGATATTTTAACTGGAAGATTACACAGAAATACTCCTTAAGAAAAGGATTTGTTTTGCAGTGTTCTGCATGTTGTTGCCATTACGGATCCTTTTCAGAAGTCTTTTATATGCAGCCCATATAAAGTGTCCTGAAAAGCTAAGACATGTGTTGGACACTGAATAGTACAGAAAGTGTGACAGGATATCATGACAACCTGGCATCTTAAGTGTCACTTTATGCCTTCAGAGGTGTGTGAGATCTTCAATCTGATGACCTCTAGCACTTTTCAAGTAGCCCCAGTCCATCTCTGATCAAGGCTTATTGAGAAATTAATATTGCACCGCCGTGTCCCAAGAGTGAGTCATCTAGCGCTATAGGGAAGATTTATGCGTCTCATGGTTGAGTTTGCATCAAAGGTCGTCATTATTTTTTTCTCAGAATCTTCTGTGCATCCTTAGCTTTGAGCAGACAGTGTGATGTACTCTTTGCATAAAGCTAAGTAATTTATGAGGCCTCCATGCAAAAATGGCGAATGAAGAAAACCCCAGGCTTGACTTACGCAGCTCTTTAAGCCGAGATGTGTCATGGAGGGATGCTAATGAGTATGAATGCCTTCATAACCCGCTATCTAATGTAAACACACATCAACACACAAACACTAACAACACATATAACACATGCAAGTGGATTCGTGCATCATATTTCAATGCAATCTGAAGACCATCCAAGTCCGTGTTGTTCAGTAATTGTTATGGATAATTCACCGGTAGATTTTTGAAGGGTATTTTTTCCATCGCAACAAATGTCAAGTGCCAAAATAGTCGAAAAACACTATGAAAGCACCATAATAGTAGTCGACATGAGTTGTGTGCTATGTTTTGAACCTCCTGAAGTCATATGATAAAATTTGCAAGGAAATTCACTTAAATCTTCCCCTCCACTGTAGCTCTTAATTAAAGTACTCCATTGTGCATATTTGACTTAGAATGTAGCATTTGCTTACGAAACAAACGTTGAAATCAGTGGCAAATCTTAAACGATGCATAAAAGGTGCCATTTATTATGATATTAAAAGGAATGCGAAATGCGAGTGTCTGTAAATAACGACTGAAATTTCGGAAAATAATTCTGTAAAATCTTCAGAATTTCTACTTTTGCATTCCAAGTAAAAATAAATCGCATACAAATTCGGAACGATACAAGAGTGAGTAAATAAAAGGAGAATTTTAACTTTTGATTTTTTTTTATCAATTTAAATTTCTTTGCAATAGCGTTTAAATGTTTGATATACAGTATGTTTCCGTTTGATCTGACTCTTACCAGACATACACAAAAATTGTATTTCAACTTTTTTTTTTTTTCAGTTAGTTAATGTGCTAAGGCAACATTTCTTATTTTCATATTAAGTGCTAAATTGACTAAAATTGAAATAAAAAAATAAAGCAAAATAATCAAGAACAAAACATAAACGAATAAAAATGACAAAATTACTAAAACTCAAAAATGAAATGACACTGAAAATATAAAAATTAAAGCTAATTAAAAAACTAATAATAGTATGTCAGTAATACTAAAATACCACTGAATGATAGTATAATTATAATTGTCGCTTTAAGAGGCAGCAGCTGTAATTCCTTTGCAATACGGTGTGGATGTGTCATATGTGGATGAGTTATTGCTCTGTTTTTCTGCCCCCTGCCAAACGTGCCTCGGTATCGCTTTCCTTTGAGGTGTATCTCAGTTCAATTGATGAGCCTGTTGTCAAGGAGACATGGTTTGGCAACAAAGACCTCCAACGCATCCTATTGATCCGTTTACATGAATGGGGTCTTAAAACTGCCACAGATATTAGGGAATTTGTTTCCCTAATGACTCGGAAAATCCTGCTGCAGAAAAGCAATCTTTTGGAGAGCTCTGAATATTAATGTACATGCTGTTTCAGACGCTATGTTTGATCAATCGCTTAAAGATTTTAGTATGTGCCCTATTTTGCACTGCAGTTGATAGCATAAGAAGTGGATGTGCTCTGGAGTGAAGAGAAATGACATTTTATATGAAATCATGATGATCAACTGGGAAATGTAACTTTTCTCAGGGAAAATATTCTCACTCCATAGAATCCTAAAACAGGTTTGTTTTAGCCAATCAGAAACGCTTTGTGCCTGTCAATCATTTTAGTTTGCTGACAGGTCTTTTAGGGGTTGGGTTTAGAAGAGGAGGTGGAGAAAATGCCCACTTTTGACAATCCAATCAATACCAGAGGAATAAAATCAAGCCCTGCCCTTCATTTTTTTCTCATTTCACTCAGAAATATCAGTAAAATAGGTTTCAAATGCATTTTATGTAAATTTTTACTTGATTTCTTTATCTAGGTAGGAACATTAAAATGAAATGAAGACAGAAACTGAGGTATTTTAATAAAACCATGTCAATTGAATACTGACAATATTGGCTTATGACTCAGCGTGGCGGACGAGAGGTCTTTCTTTAATTGTTTCTTCTCTTGTGACAAACAAAACAATTAAAAATGTAATGTGCAGCTAAACTGAATAATGAACCAGGCAGGCGAAAAAAAAAAAAGCACTAATAATTATGTCGCTATTTTATCTAAATAGAAGGGGGTGCATGCGCTGGAAGAGGACAGTCTGTTCTGTCTGTTGTTGCCATGGTGTTCGCCTGATGCATGGCATAATTCATTATACGGCGGTTAATTAACAGTCCCCTGGGGAACGTTTTCCACAAAGTCGCTGTGGAATTTAATTGCGTTGTGTTCCTCCGTCTGGGAGAAACTGAATGTAATTGCAAGGAAATGTAATTCAAAGTGTGCTTGAATATAGTCAATGAAATCTGGCAATATTCTTCATTGTTCAACATTTTTATATATTAATAAATCAGACCCCCTTTTTAACAATATATAATTACCATATTGGTCTAGATTTTGGCCTAGTGTTTTAAAATTATTATTATTATTCAATAAATTATTAATTATTTAAATAATAATATTACATTTTAAGAATTAATAAAATATTTATTTTTTTGTTTAAATCAAAAATGTTATTGGTATGTGAATATGTAAACATACATGTTTATGTGTGTGTATGTATTACATTATTAAATTATATATATACAGTTAGAGTGTAAGTCAGTGGGAAACACTGTGTGTATATACTGTATATATATACAGGTGCATCTCAATAAATTAGAATGTTGTGTGTGTGTGTGTGTGTGTGTGTGTGTAAGGGTTTAAAAATATATGTATGTTTTTTAAATAGAATTGAATAATTACATAAATTTAGTACTTTGACTAATTCTAAAAAAAATTATTAGTACTAAATACTAAAAAAAAATCATATTGTACATTATAATGTTGCAGTACCTATTACGATTAATTAACATTTTTATTTTAAATTCTTTAATACAAAATAGTAGAAAATTATTAGCCATAAAATGAAAATAATTATCTTATCGGCAAGAAGAAAGTTTTTTGGTCGCTTAGTTTCTGTTTTTGACTCATCACATTTGGTTGCCCCACCCACAGTGAAATCTCATTGGTCCACAATCTTGCTCCACTGAATATTAAACATGAGTGTTGTTCTGATTGGCTGTGATTTTCACAACTTCTAAAAAGTTGTTTTGCACTTCTCTGTGCTTAAAAAAAATAGAAAGTGAGACAGAATATGAGATCAGAAATGATAGTGGAGCCAGAAACTAACTTAGTTAAGATGTTATGAATTACGCACTCTTGCGATTCCCCGAGCTGTTTTTCTAAACAGTTCCGAAATGCCCTGCAACTGCACATGTTTAATATTCTCTCGCTGAGAAAATGGAATTTGCACTTGAGTGGATCCATGTTTAGTGTGCTGGAATGCTGCTGTTATGAGCCTTGACGTCTTGCCTGGAAGCCTTTGTAGGAACACATGGGGCTATTTGGACGTGATGGGTGATCTCCACTCACTTACTCACTTCAGAGGGAGTCATTTCAGTAGAATTCCACTATTACAGCTTGTGAATTTGAGAACAGAGCCACTGTAGCTGTTATGCTGCACCAACTGCAGCTTGTATCAGGTTGGTCATTGCTAGAAAAAAAAATGGAATAGTACAGTGTTAATGCTTTATAATAACTTCCGATTTGTATTTATAAACATTGTAAATAAACTAGTAGTTAACAGCTAATGATAGATAGATAGATAGATAGATAGATAGATAGATAGATAGATAGATAGATAGATAGATAGATAGATAGATAGATAGATAGATAGATAGATCTTATGATGGAATCGCATAAGAATCTGTGTCTGCTGTCCTGTGATTGATGTTTTGTTACAGGAGATGTGGGGAGAGATGGGTTTGGGAACAGATGGTCGTGAGGATGTGGAGACCAGCAGTGGCGATGCAGCAGAAGGCAGCGGCGAGTGCGATGATGAAGACGGTTGTCAAGGATCGGGCCACGGTGAAGATGAGACAGGTGAGTTCATTCGTCCCCTGCATTGCAGCTCAAAGACAACTGTCTCTGTGTGTTTACTTGATCTACAGTTCCCAGGAGAGCCGGAGAGACGTCAGTCTCATGTTGCTTAGAAACCCAGAGCCATTTACTGTCTCGTGTTTGTTTTAGGAGGTCGGACTCTTCTCGTTATTAACATTGCCGATCACAACACGGCCATTTGGACTGATTTTGCTGCGTTCAAATGGTCTGTTCCAGCTCTTGTGTGTCCAGATATCCAGTTCCTTATTTAAAACTGTAAATGTAACTTGCAGTAACTTTAATAAAAATGCTCAAAGGGCAGTATAAATTAATTTACAAAAAAAGTGTAAATCAAAGCAAATTTGAATGAGGTTTATATTAATAACAAACAAGCAATCAAACAAACAAAAACTATTTTGCAGTGTGGTATGAAAAATTAAGTTGTTTCAAGCATAAATCAAAACAAATTTGAATGAAGTTCATGGTAAAAACAATGAAAAAAGCAAACAACTTCCCAATGCGTTAAGAAAAATACACCTTTTTTCTTGTTTTAAATTATTTGAAAGTCAAATTGAATGTAGTTTATCTTTAAAAAAACAAACAAACACAAAAACAATTTCCCAGCTTTTCATCTTTTAAACATAAAACTAAACTAAACTGAATCAAGTTTATATAAAAAAGGTTGCCAAGTAAAACCTTCAAAATTCAAAATACATTATCTGAAAACCAGTCTTGTCTTACAAAAGTTTGCTTCTACACAAAATAAACCGATGAGGTTGTTTTCAGTTTACGATATTATTTGTATCATTTTATATTACAGTATATTTTATCAATGCATTAAAAGAAATGACAAAGCCAGATAGGTCTACTTTGCTATTATTCGTAGATCTGTGCTCTGCTCCACTAGCATGCTGGATGCACTCAGGGATTGGACAAAATAATGGATTTCACCTTATAATAGATTAAAAGAATTGTGTGTAGCGAGTTATTGCACCATTTTTCAAGGAGCGCCTGCTGTTCTTCTACTGTGTTACTCAGGAGTCTTTAAGGTCATGCATCTTTGTCCACTGGTCTCAGATACATTTCCAAATAGCATCCCTGCTTTGAAATTTCTAGCTTTGTTATGTTGTTGAGTCTGAGTAACCATGGGCTGATTCAGTTGGCTAAGGCTGTACTTTTGTGACAATATTCTGTAAAATCATTCCCAGATTAAATCCTTGATTAAATGTATTTCTCAAACTATGGGCAATTTTGGCCTTTGAAATAGTAGAAAATATAGTCATATATAATACAAACACACTTTATATATATATATATATATATATATATATATATATACCACATCTCAAATTATATACTGTGTTTAATATTTTTAATAGAATGGCTAATTTAACTTTTTATGTATCCTAAATATATAAATAATATAAACATTTTCACACTTTTATTAGCATTCTTTGGGGAAAAAAATAAGAGCTTAATTTTGAAAAAAAAAAAATATATCTGCAATAAATATCTCATTCATCTTGGTTTTCTTCACACATTTTAGTAGGTATTGTATATAGATTGATTTTATTTTAAAATTATACATTTATTTTAATTTAGGGTTAGGGTTATGATTGTTATGATATTTTTATTAAGTGCTTTTTGTTTTTATTTTAAGTATATATTTATTTTAATTGTATTTTCTATTTATTTTTAATAACTGTTTCATTTAAAACAGAAAGAATCAAACTAAAACACTAAAAATGAAATGATACAAAATTAAAATTAAAATGTATACTTTTAAAATAGAAACAAAATATTTATTTTTGCATTTGCATTTCATTTTTATCAAGTGATTTATTTGTATTTTAAAAGTGTATATTTATTTTATGATACATTTTTAGTAAATGTTTTATTTTGAAAGCTTTTTTTTAATGTACTTATTTTATATGATTTTTAAAAATATACCCATTTAATTAATTATAAGCATTTCATAAACTTAAAAACTCCTCACGAACCCTTGGAGTTTGCGAACCTCAGTTTGGAAAACCCTGGCTTGGATCATCATAGTTTAAAATGTAATTACAGTATTTTTCTGATGGATTTCCATAGTTCAAGATTGTAAGCCTGGGTCTGGTAAAGAGTAAATGCATAAAGTCTAACATTAGATGCATTTGAAAAGTAGTAAACCTACATTTTTTGTAAATAAAAATCATCCCTTGAAGAGTTGAAGAAACACCAAGACTAAAGAATGAATGACTCTGATCCGGCACCAGTTCTCTTGAGCATCTTGTGATTTCATGCTGAAATGAAGAAGCAATTTGACAATTGTCTTTCCCCTGTCACCCATGCTGACATTTTTTCAACAAGAGCTGCTGAGGAGGAATTACAGATGTTAACAATTGAAGAAAAGTTATGGTTACACTTTTACCTCTTCAGGTAGCCTAGTGATTTTTAATCAGTTTTTCTTTTCCCAACACCAAATGCCCACCAAAATGAAATCCTGGCTCTGCTGTTTTAAATCCCTCAAATCCCTTGAGTTGATGAAAAACTGAATTGCTGAATGACAGCACGTCTCATCCGGGGTCACGGAGGTATAGTTTCCCCTACAGCAACCACAGAGCTGGTCACAATCAATCAATTATTCATTTGGCAGGAAACGGTTCATTAACAGAGACCAGAGTGTTATGATACCCACCGCTCCATCTCCCTCGTCTTTCTCTTCATGCTCGATGTCTCTGTCCAATGATGCTGAGATAGGCACACAGACACAAGATGTTTGTTTTCATCAAGCGAACCTCGGCGTAATTGACCGTGACTATGACACACACAAATAAGCATTGCTGCAGTTTCACCTCGGCCTCGGATGGATGGACACCAAAGCCGAGGTCTGTTTTCGGGTGTGCTTCCGAACATGGCACGGGAATGTTCTTTTCTTTCTTTTTTTTTGCATGTGCCTCCTTTGAGATCCATAAAATTCCTCATTGATCATTGCCTGCAGAACCCCAGAAATTCAGATCTGAGTCGCTGAGTTGCAGTCGCTGTCTGCGTCAATAATGTTAATAGAGCTCATTGAGGATGGAAACTGTTGTGTTTAAACTCAAAGCCTGTTTTCTTGAACCGTTTCCCTGGTTACACTCAAAATTATTGTGTTTGGAGTCGAGGTGGGCTTTGTCTTTCAATCCATGATGCTTAAAATTTGAAGCAAATATCAGTTTTGTTCATACTTGGGGTTAAGGAGAATGGAAATGGGACATGTTGCAGGCCAGACTCGAACCTCATGAGCTCATGTCAGAAGCATGTGGATAGCTTATGCATAATTGCCTTTTTAAACAATTAAATAAAGAAATAAACATCAATAATTAAGATTAAATAGGATATGAATATGTGAAGGAAGCGGAATCTTTTTTGTAACTGGTCACATAAATGTTTTCAAAATTTTTATTCACCTGTGTAGTGATGTCAGAAATGTAGTTTTTTTTTAAAACTACAAATGTTTAATGTAGACTCTCATTTATATGAGGTCATTGAGGCTACTTGCATAATAATCGTAAAAGAGAGATCTTAAACCATTTAAAACATTATTTATATATATTTTTTGAAATGTTATTATTTATTATTGATTTTCATTATTTCTTATAATGATTGATGTATAAATTTTAAATGAGATTTATTTATATTGATATATTAAATAAATAATATATTAATAATATATTATTATAAATATTAATAATAATAACATTTCTATATTTTATTATTATGCTGCTTTTTTTGTAGTGTGTGACATGAATGTTACTATTTTATTATTTATATGTTATTAATAATTGTATTAATTGAAATGTTTTTTCTAATTATATATACACTGTATATAATTTAGATTTTATATATTTTTATTCTTTATGCATACATTTTTAATTTATATATAATTAGATATTATATGTAGTATTTTAATATAGTTATTAAAATTTTTCTTTCATTATGTTTTATTTTTATATATAATATTTATAAAAATTGCCAATGTTTAAAATGGTTTTGTTGGACTTTGATGGAGTATAGCGTGTCACACCATAGGACACACCATGGGGCCGGGGCCAGTTTATCTGTTTTCTTGTTGATTTATTCCACTTTTGTCCCAGTTTTGTCCTTTCTCGTCCGTCAGTAGACCTCTGACTCTGCAGTGCGCGAGGGGGATGTGGTGTTTAAAATGTAACTCTATCCAGTTGTTTATGGAACCAGAGTCTGATAAGCACTTGCTGAGGCTGTAACCTCCAGCCAAATGAAATGATATCTTGTCACACCAGTGTGTGTGTGTGTGTGTGTTTACTGTTTGTGTCCCCACATCTGCAGTGTGTGAGCTTACAAAGCATAGAAAACAAAACCAGTTAAACTGATTTGATGACGCTACTTTGAAACTGTAACTTCCCAACAGAACTACCTGTCTGTCTGTCTGTCTGCCTGTCTGCCTGCCTGCCTGTCTGTCTGTCTGTCTGTCTGCCTGCCTGCCTGCCTGCCTGTCTGTCTGTCTGTCTGCCTGCCTCCCTCTGTCTGTCTGTCTGCCTGTCTGTCTGTCTGCCTGCCTGCCTGCCTGTCTGTCTGTCTGTCTGCCTGCCTCCCTCTGTCTGTCTGTCTGCCTGTCTGTCTGTCTGCCTGCCTGCCTGCCTGTCTGTCTGTCTGTCTGCCTGCCTCCCTCTGTCTGTCTGTCTGCCTGTCTGTCTGTCTGCCTGCCTGCCTGTTTGTCTGTCTGCCTACCTCTGTCTGTCTGTCTGCCTGCCTACCTCTGTCTGTCTGTCTGCCTGTCTGTCTGTCTGCCTGCCTGCCTGTTTGTCTGTCTGCCTACCTCTGTCTGTCTGTCTGCCTGCCTACCTCTGTCTGTCTGTCTGCCTACCTCTGTCTGTCTGTCTGTCTGTCTGTCTGTCTGCCTGCCTGCCTGCCTGTCTGCCTACCTCTGTCTGTCTGTCTGTCTGCCTGCCTACCTGCCTGCCTGCCTACCTCTGTCTGTCTGTCTGTCTGCCTGTCTGCCTGCCTACCTCTGTCTGCCTGCCTGCCTGCCTGTCTGTCTGCCTGCCTGCCTGCCTGCCTGCCTGCCTGCCTGCCTGCCTGTCTGTCTGTCTGTCTGTCTGTCTGTCTATCTATTAGGGCTGCGCGATATATCGAAATTATCAAAATATCGCAAACGTACAGTACATAACACGATATGCATATCGCAACGTCATGCTTTATCTGAATCATTTTAATAATACACTCTAAAAAATGCTGGGTTGTTGTCAAATATGGATTAACCCAACTTTTGGGTTAAAAATGTAATGTTAAAATTGAACCCAACGGTTGGGTTAGTCCATATTTGACCCAAAGTTGGGTTGAAACAACCCAGCATTTTTTAGAGTGTAGGCTATTTCAAAACTTTGCGAAAAGTCAAAGTGTTAAGTCGACGCATATAGCAGAGAATAGACTGGACATGTGACTGTTACTTACGTGACTTGCTTGACGTTAAAAAGAGTTAAGTGCAAGAAAACAACTCCTTGCGGTCTCACGCTGTCTGCTGTCTGACACACACCTGAAGCGTACACACAAGCAGCCTCTCGGACAGCGTGTGAGCCCTTCAGTTTTCTTTTGCACCTTATTACTCTCAAACGGTCAAATACACACACAGTTATGTCAGAATGCCTGTCTTGACAAGTATTCATGTAAACACAGTCCGTTATGTCTTAAGTAGGTCTGCACAATTAATTAAAATTGAATCAAAATCATGATTAAATAGTCTAGTGCGATTATGAAATCTTGAAGGCTGTTATGCACAACTTGTCAGTGAAGTATGGCTCTGTGATCAATTTTACATTACTTTTTGTAATATTTTATTATTATGAAAAATTAATGTTTACATTTATACATAAATGTATGCAATATTTTTTATTTAACATGTAATGATGTTTATCCAATATGCATTATTACATATTAAATATTATGTAATAATGATATTATTTATTTAATATGTTATATATATTTATTATAATATATATTTTTATATTTTGTAAGTAATTTTTTATATACAAATATATGTAAGTATATATTATTTGTCCGTTTTTCAGATAATTTTTGGGCTTGTGCACTAATTAGGACAATTGAAACAGAGACAGGAAGTGATAGGAGAGGAGAGAAAGGAACAGAATCGGGAAAGGGGTCGCTGCCGCCCCAAAAGGCAATGACTCTAATTTATTTATATTTTCTAATCCATTTCCAATTATATAGCATTGTGTGTAATATTCTATAGCATAGACCACATTACTACGGTACTTTACCAATGCCAGATCACAGGTGAAGGGTTGAAATTTTAGGATGATAACCGAAAGGTTGTAGGCTTGATCCTTGCAGGAGGATCCATGAAATTTCCCTTGAGCAAAACACAAGCCCGGGTGACAATAAAAGAGTCAAAGCCAAAATGAAGGTCTGGGATTGTGCTGGCCACCAGACCGTCCTCCAGTGTCGCCAGCTTTCTTTTGATTAATTAAGTGACATCTACACCCTCGTTATTGAATGGCTGTTGTTGAGAGTGAGCGAAGGCTCATTACTCAATCTGCTAACTCAAGAGCTCAGTAAAGAAGATCACTCCAGCTTAATATATCAATTAATGCTGTTAAGCTATTTCTTTTAAAATAATGCACACACTCAAGCGGATATGTGTTGGGTCTGCTGCCTCACGCGTCCCTTGGGAACCGTGGCTTGGGTAATGAAGGACTCATTACTGATTCAAGAAGGACTGCGAGAGATACCTTTACACCTCCAACCTCAAGCCTCTAGTGAAGGTCAAACAATACCGGAGGGGTGGGTGTGTGTGTATGTGACCCGAATTTGTCTTTTATGCAGATGATTGTCAGTTTTAGCACGACGGTATGCAAATCAACTCATTTTAATTCCATAATATGAGTTTTAAAAATGTAAAAGGTATTTCATTTTATCTATTGGTAATTGATTGGGTTGTCAAAAGTCAATGATAAATGTCTGAATCGACATAAAAGGGATTCATGATGTCAGGTGACAAGTAAAGTCATTTTAGATGTGGAGTTTATTTATTCTTCTCAAACACTGAACATTGGTGCACAGAGTGCTCTCAAGCAGTACATGTGAGAAATTATATTTTTATCATTTAACATTAGAGTTATAATTTTATATTATTTTTTTGTAATATTTTACTTATTTCTATTATATATAATAATTATATTATATTATATTATTTAATGGAGAATCAACATGCGAAGTACAAAAAATTCATGAAGCCATGGAAGAGAATGTTTTTTATGTATAGTACATAACAGGAATTTTACAACTTTATTATTAATTTTTCTATATTTGTTTAATATTATGTATTGATATTTATGTGTCTTTAGATATAAATGCAATACATAATTAAATATAATTAATAATTATATTTAAAGGATATTGATATATTTAGATATTAAGATATTATGCTATTTATTTTAAAATAATGCACACACGCACACACACACACGCACAATATCATAAGTGCAATATCATTTATATGTAAATATCAGTATCCTTTAATATAATTACTGCAAAAGAAAGCCGGAGCAGATGGAGCATTTTGGTCAAATATTACAAATATAATTTTTTTTAATGTAAAATAATTTAAACCAATAAATAAAGACTGGAAATTGATTATAATTTCATATTGATTAGAAAGATCAAAAGATGTTTGTATATTGCAATAATTTAGAATTTTTATCTCTGGAAAATGGTGTAAATGTAAACATCTACAATACAATACAAACAGTACAAAACAATACTATACAAATATAGTACAAATAATGCAATACTAATACAAACAGGTCCCGGATGAATTGCAAAGGAAAAAGTTTATTTAAAAACCACTACTGTTGTTTGTTTGGCACATACCGGCAGTTGCGCTCATGTTACTGCATTGGCAGTCATGCGTGTCTGGGTTCGTAATTATCAGATTATTTTCCCAGAATCAGACATCGGAGCGGGCAAGCTCTGACAGCTTGGTAAACTCTGATTAAGGTGACCTCATCTCCTGCGAATGTGCTGTCGTCTGTTTGTCAGCACCTGCTTCTTTCTTCTTTTTTCAATAAATCCCTGTTTTTATATATTACAATCACAAAGAGGATTGTTTTTGGACTAGATGTCAGCACAGCTAATGCTAACATAATTCCAGAGCCATTGGTTTTCCTCACCCTTCCCCCAGCAACACAGACGGCGAAGAGGGGAGGAAGATTAGATTGACTCCCAAAGGTAAAACCAGTTTCCACCTCCAGCTGTAGGAGATTTTCAGATAGAGTACGTTTGCTTACCTTTAGCCCCAGTCTTAATAAAAACATTGTTCCTTTGACAAGGTGTTGGCCATGTCAGTGTTCAAAGGCTATTAGATCAGGCTTGTGTTTTTATTTGTTATATAAAGTCGTGCTACTTCGTTTCCCACCTTACACTTTATCACGGGAAACTAAGCTAGTGCATTAGCTACATGGATCCGCCTGTTTTTTCACTAAATTTATGATGCCATTATTCTTAGATTTTAATCTGGATTTGAAATGCATTATGTGAACATAAAATTAACCAACAGTTTTGGCGATTTTAGTATTTTGTAGTATTTCCCCATGTTGAGGTACTTGCATGACTATAAATACCCAGCTAACAGGGAACGTTCTCACAACTTTTTTATAGTTATATAAATGTTAGGACGAAAAGTTCTAAAAGTAATGTTTATGGAACATTCTTATAACATTAATATTTGCTATACATTCTAATAATGTTGAGAGAAAACTGTTCTGAGATCAACATTCTTGGAACGTCCTTATGATGTTATGTGTACTCGAGGAACCTTCTAAGAAACTATTTTTTTATATCCTATAAAAAACATTATAATCAGAACAAGAAAACTGGACATTTTAACGTTCTTAGAAAACTATAAATAAACGTTCAAATAACGTTATATTATGGATAAAAATAGCTAATATTTAAAAGGGTCATATGATGCGATTTCAAGTTTTCCTTTCTCTTTGGAGTGTTACAAGCTTACATTTACAAGGGTACAAGGGTACATGGTACATTTCCGACGAGTGCTTGCGGTGTTCGGCCAATCACAATGCACTGGGTCAGCTGGCCAATCAGAGCAGACTGCGCTTGTCGGAAGGAGGGACTTTGTAGAAAACTAAGCGTTTGAGAGAGGTGGGGCATAGAGGACCTACAATAATGTACAGTATTTGAAAAATAATGTGTTTTTTGAACATTAAAGCATGTCAACATATTCTGTTACACCAAATACACAAAATAATGATCTTTAAAAAAGCATATGACCCCTTTAAGTAAAAAAAAAAATGAATACAAATAATTTTTGTAACCTTTAAATAATATTAAAATCATGACAAGAAAACTGGACATTTTAGAAATATTTTGAAATAATTATAACCTAAATTTGATACTCTGAGGCGTTTACAAGATGGGCTAGGACTTTCAGCGAATTCAGGCTTTTTGAATGTAAAATTTATTTACGTATTAACCCGATTATCATTTTTTACCCCAGCTCTAAACACTTTTCGGTATGTGAACATAGTTTTATATTCTCTAGACCCCTTGATTATTAAGGAAGCTGAATTTGTAGCATCTGGCTGCATGACGCAGTGTGCGTCTGGCATTGTTGGTAGGAGATTATATTTCCACACCTGCTTCTCCTACCTTTGGTTTAAAAAATATCTAAACTAAATGAATGAATGGAGATGTTTTGTCTTCTTTCTCACAAACATCAAGAGTATTGGCAACTGCCAAGTACCGCACATAATTATACCCACTGTCTGCTTTTAGACATTATGTCGATCATGGAAAACTCATAATTAAACAACTGAATGCAGCAAAATTAATGAAAGTCATTATTCAGTTTTAATGTTTTTTAAGCCCTAAATTGTGTTGCTGTCATTTGTTATTCAGGGTTATTTGATTCAGTATCTTCATTTAATGTCTGGGGAAGAGGTACAATAAAGTTCCAAGAAACAAAATATGTGAGATATATATATATATATATATATAATGAATAGGTAAATAGACGCAACGTTTTCATAACTTAATGGGAACATTACCAAAATATTTTCATTACCTGAGTTGTTGAGATAAACTTGAACTATGTAAAAGTTGCAGAGTCCGAGGAGCTGTCTTTTGAAATGCAAAATGAGTTAAGGACAAGTAAAAGTCTTGTAAGTCTTCTAGACTTTTTTTTTCTCGTTTGTCATTATTTCTCGGCTGGAAGTTGGCAAAACTAGGCCAAAGCGAGCCTAGCGCACACTTCACTGTCATGATAATGTATTCAGTCTGTTGGCTGTGTTCTGTGAGGCGTTCAGTATGGTGCTCTCCACCGGTCTCCGCTGTCTAGTTTCAGATCTCTGCCGTCTCGGGAGTTACCATGTGACCTGCAGAGGCTTGTTCCTGCAACAGCTAGAGGTTCATGGGAAAGATTAAAAATGCAATCATTCTTCCTGTCATGTGTGGTCATGCTTCACCTGCGTGTTTGATAGACAGAAGGTAAACATGGTTTTACGGAGGCGTAATTATACTGTTTGCCTTAGTCTTACGAATGAGCGGCTACATGCAAAGCAATTACGGATATATAGGTACGTTGTGGCGTTGGTGCATGTTGGCATTTATCAACTCGCTGAGTGTAGAAATTGCATGCATATTTAATATCCCTCTGATAAAAATTTTAAACCTGAGATATAGCCATAAAGATGTCTGTCAGATTTTTGACTTTCAGTATAACATCTGCTCCACACTGCAGCTTATTCAGACCAAGAACCGCCAGTAAAACGGTAATATTGAGAAAGTTTATTGCAATTTAAAATAACTGGTTTCTTTTTTAATGTTTTTTTAAAATGTAATTTATTCCTGTGATGGAAAGTGTCACATGATCTTTCAAAAATCATTCTAAAATGCTGATTTGCTGCTCAACATTTCTTATTATCAGTGCTGAAAACAGTTGTGCTGCTTAAATTTTTTTTTCTTTTAAAATCGCGATACATTTTTTTCCAAGATGCACAAAAGAAGCATTAATTTGAAATAGACATCTTTTGTAACATTATTAATGTCTTTACTGTCACTTTTGATCAATGTAATGCATCCTTACTTAATGAAAGGATTCATTTCTATTTTTTAAATCTTACATATGGTAGTGCATGTAAATTTTTTATGCTTATTTTTTCCTTATTTATTTTAATAAATGACTGTTACATCAATGATAACTATTTATGTTTCTGGTTTCTGACTTGCTGATATAAATAAACTTATACACAGTTGTAGCAATGCTAATATTATGTTTTAAAAACTTTTATGTTGAAGTTATTTCACAAATATATTTCATTTTTACACCAGGGGATTCATGTTGAAAATAAAATAGTATTCTTTAATTATTTGGTTTAATTAATTAATTATTTAATATAAAAAATTACTAATATTTTAAATGTCTAAATATTGAATTAATATTTTTAAATAATATTATATTTTTATTTATATTTACATGGTTGTTTGTTTATATATATATATGTGTGTGTGTGTGTGTGTGTGTGTGTTGTGTATAATTAATTAATTAATTTTTATATTTTGTATTAAATTATACATTTACTTATATTTATGAAAAAAATATATTTATATTTTATATTATAATTTTAATTTTATTTATATTTATTTTATAAATATTATTTATCTTGTTTATATGCTGTTATGCAGTGTTGGTTGCTTTCAGTGTAGAGGTGTTTGATTATCAGTTTGAAAAACAAAATGATCTAAAATCCTGCACAGTACTCATTTTGCTATATTCATACATACAGTATTGATATTAGGCATTCAGAAATGTACATATTGCCTAAAACACCATAGCGACTTGCTAATGCTGTTTCCAGAGGCAAACGAAAAAACAATATGCTAAATAAGTAGATTCTCCAACATTCTCACTTTCAGCATCAGCAAGAATCCTCAGTTTCACACGACTGCTACATATTTAGTGTGATATTATACAACAACTGTGATCATTCCTACACATCTTTCCTGTCAATGCCAACCAGCCTGCAGGCGTTCGCTCTTCAGTCTGATACAAATCAGATCCATTTACCGTTTTAATTGGCATCAACAGATCTCCTCGCAGTGATTGCGAATAAATGAACTCTTTGTGTATTGTACACATGGCACAATGGCTATTGTATAAGAATCTCAGGTTGGATTTCACTGGGAACAGGTGTGACTGTTGTTTTCGTCTCGCCTTGCCTTGTTGCGTCTGGGTCGAATTTGTTGCAAAATTAGGTAAATGGATGCCTCTGAAACATCAAACGGTGAATGTGTTTGTTTTGGCCCAGACATCCTCGCGTTAAGTCATTTGTTTGTGTCCGTATGGACACTATGCATCATTTCATTGTGAAACGTTAATGTGTTGCCATCTGATGGTTTGTGTTCGCGAGCGCGGCGGCTCTCGGCTCATAGCCTGGTGCTGATAGATGGCCCTGCTCATCTGCTGTGCAATGCACATATGTTCAACCAAGAACATTATTGTATGTGTGTAGATGCACAAAGTGCATTTGTCACTGTAAGCACAATGGATTTGCTCCCGAAGTGGTCTTTCTTTTCTCGAAGGATTGATTTTTTTTGTTGTGCACTCATAAAAATAAATATTCCAAAAATGCGTTTTCACAGCGATGCCATAGAAGAACCATTTAGGGTTCCCCAAAGAACCGTTCATAACAGTTCTTACAAAAGGTTCTTTATTTGCATTGATGGTTCCATGTAGAACCATCCATGGAACCATTCCATTGCACAAAGGTTCTTTATAGTGGAAGAGCTTCTTTAGATTAAAAATGGTTCTTTTATGAACTGTTTATTCAAAGAACCCTAAATGGTTCTCCTATGGCATCCTTGTGAAAACCCCATTTTAAAACCTTTATTTATAGTGGATAAATATTCTTTAGATTAAAATGTTCTTTACACTAAGAAAATAATGTTTTTTTTTAGGATGAGGTTAAGAACAAATTCATGTGTGTACACAGGTGTTGTGAATTAGGCAGAAAGTTTTTGTGAGAAGTTTGAGACCCTATGTCTGTTTGTCTTTTATTCTTTGCAGAGAAGGTCAGCACTCATACAGAACAGTCTGCAGAATGTGACAAAGAAGAAACATTTCAGTAGGGTATTTATAGTGGCTGCCTAAGTGTAAACTTAGTTAAGTTATATTCTATCTATTCTTTAAGCAAAGTGCTGATGATGAAGACAGGATGTAGATACAGACAAGATATGTAAATAATATCACAGATTAGCTACAGAATCTGGTATGAGACAGTTCTGCAGTCACTGGCAAAGAGAGGTTAAAACATGGTCACTTAAAGGGGTCCTATTATGCTTTTTCACTTTTTTAATTTTAGTCAGTGTGTAGTGTGTATGTTTGGGCATAAAATAGATCTAGAAAGTTACAAATCTCAAAGTCCACTCCAAAGGGAGATATTTAGTTTTTAAAAAAATAAATTTTCAAGAACTACAGCAAACGGCTCGTTTGGGCTACAGCGTTTGGTTTCCGGGCTTTATGATATCACAAAGCGGCTCATTAGAATATCATTACAAATAATTCCCGCCTACAGAAATTCGAATGGTTGGGGGGTGGGGAGGGGATAATGCAAATTTTAAAGACGTGGAGCAACGCTGTGCTTCTCGTCTGGTTTGCGACCACCGGAAACACTGTTTTTTTCACTTCCGAATGCTGATGATGTCAGGAAACAGTGGTTGCAATTTACTTTTTAACTCTGTTCCTGAGCATTATAACCCCAATTTGCTATTGTGTGCTGCGCATTTTACTGAGGACAGCTTCCACATCACGAGTGAGAAGTGCCAGATTCGCCAAAAGCTTTTGTTGATAGACAGAGTAAGAGGCGGGGCAGTATTGAAACACCGTCTAAGCTGTTCGCCAATCACAACGCACTGGGACAGCTAACCAATTACATCACATTTTGTTTTTCGGAAGGCGGACCTTCATCAAAGCTGGAACTAATCGAGCCGTTTGTGCCAGGCTGGGGAGAAAGGTATTTTAATAATGTAAATTATGTGAAAAATAATGCGTTTTTCGAACCACCAAGCATGAGAGCATGTTCTAGTACACCCCCAAAACAAAATCAAGACTTTGTAAAAGAGCATAATAGGACCCCTTTAAGTGTTTGAAAACCCCAAATGGTTCTTCTATTGCATCGCTACACCCTTAAAGGTCCTTTATAGTGGTAAAAGTTTCTTCACACTGAGAGAAAATGGTTCTTTGAAGAACTCAGAATTGTTCTTCTATTGCATCGCATTGAAAATCTTGTTTAAATGTGATATCTGCACCTAATTCTTACACATTTTGTTCATTTTTCTTACTTCTTCCTACAGTGCTCACTAAAGAGGAAGACCATGTACGAATTCCACCACTGGAAGCCATTATCCCAATCCAGCCCCCCAACTCCAGACCCAAACCGGGTGCGCACAATAGTGGAGTCATCCACATCCCAACCATCTCATCTGTCCTATTTCTTCAGCTCTTACTCCTAATACAGCTCCTTCTTTGGCCCGATGGATTCTGACGCACAGTAAAAAGACTGAACGATTCAAGTATGCATTTGCACTAGGCCCTTAGAAGTCTGCACATTCGTCTTCTGATCTCATCAGATGCTCAGTAAGTTCTCATGTCGGCCCCCCACAGGATGTGACTATTCAAAAACTGGTTATTCGTTTGCTCTGGCCTGTTTTAAAAGGTTTTATGTAGCTACTAAGTAGTGTAAGCAGACATAAATGTATGATCAAGTTACACCATCATTTCTTTGGTGGTTTTACTGTCATAATTTATAGTGCCACCATTTTGAAACTTTATTGAATAAGGATTTACAAATATGTTCGTCTGGTTCAGTACATTTTAGAGTAACACATCACGTCCTGAATTCATTTACACCCTCCTGCAGGAATTATGTGGAAAGGCTGTTTTGTTTTTATAAATGTGTGAGTATTATTGTGGATTATATTCAAGAAAGAATTAGCAATATCTTAATTCTCCTGTATCACTATACCTGGGTGAATTTTACAAAGGTTGTATTCCCAAAATAATATATATATATATATATATTAATAATGAAATTATTTTAGAATTATGAAAATGTATGCCCATTTTGCAACATTAAGATTTTTCCAAATTCTTATTTCTATAATCGGAAAAATAAATAAATAAAATAAAATTTTCCCCAAAATACAGTAATGACCATTATAATTCTTTGCATTACAGAGGGAAGTCTACATAATTGCCATTAAAATAATACAAGTAATGTAATAAATAAATCTTAATTGTCTACAAAAAAGGCCAATTGTCATTACATAGAATATTATATTTTCTTCCCTTTGATTTTGAGATGAAAAATGACCCAGTTTTTGTAAGATTGACCCACCTGCTTGTGCAATTTTAGGGCTTTTTTGTAAAGTGTCAAATTGTACATTTAACATATTTATACTGAAATATCTGTATACAAAGTGTGTATATGTTAGTCGGGTTGTGCTTTTGATTAACTCTAGGACACTCAAACACTTATTTTTAGTACAATATTTCATAACATTGGCATTTAACCCTTCTAGATGCAACATTTTCCTACATAGGCCTATTGTTTGTTTCGACAGTTCGCCGTGACGTCACAGTCTTAAACTTTAGTTTTTAATTCATTAGTCGCTTTCCATGTAGCTCTGACAGCGCCGCGTGTCATTTAAGTGCTCGCACATATATATCGATCAATAAAATATCATATTTTCAAAGTATACACGTGTTTTTTTGATCTCTCTACCTTTCCCTCTCTCTCTCGCGCTCTCACTCTTGCTCTTTGAAATAAATTTTTGTTAAATTTTAGTTTCTATTCAGTGGCACCTCAGCGGCAGCATCAACCTCTGAGCCCCGTTTTTCTAGTAGGCCTATTTTATTTTCCTGTTCCTGGCCCCTTTAAATCCCGGTTTCTTGGCTATATCCAAATGTTTTTCAGCCCGATCTGAACCTGTTTTGTATCAATGACATAATTTCCGACAACATATTCTGAAGCCTACTCTATAACTGAGCGATGTTTGCAATAAACCAGTCACGCCCAGAACGCAATTGAGTCTTCCTGTCTTTCAGCAGACATGTTGTAATTAATGCAACTTTTTTTAATTAGCTGTGTCTTATTATTTAGATGCCAATTAAGCTGTCATGAACATTTCCTGATCTCAGCCGCACTGAAACCCTTCATTTCGCCATTCCTGCTTTTTTGTGCCAACAAAGTGCATATGGCAATGCTGCCTTTGAAACTGCCTTGAGCTCAAAAAGTGAGTGCTTTATTATTCTTTTAGTTCGGTCAATGACTCACTTTTCATTTTTAACCGGCACGGCTGTGCGCTTATTGTCCTGAAAATAATTATTTTTATGCAGCTGTGTAACCTCATGTAGCCTAATTGAAATAAACCCGCTTGACTCAAACCAGCAAGAATTTAAGTGCACTTAATTAGACGTGTCTTGACTGAAAAATAACAGGCTTTCGCAGCTGACTGTGTTCTCGGTTTCAGCCTATAACCGATTCACTCTGTTATACGATCGCGTCCATTTAATATCCCACCTCAAAATCAATTGCAGTGCGGGATACATTACCTTACAGTAGTCTGGGAAGGCGGCAGGGGGCGTCGACTACCACCTGCAGGTGTCTTTACACCCACCCCTCCTCTTTATTCTATCTCAGGGCTGGACTTGTTCAGTAATGTTGGGGAATTCATTGAAAATTCGAATGAACGGATCGTTTCAGGTGAATCGACTCATTTGATTCATCACTTCAAAATGTTCCTCGAAGGTTCTTTTTTGTAGTGAAAGAAAAGTTTATGCTTAGCCTACATTACGTTTTTGCTCTTTTTTTTTAAATTTAGCAAATTTAATTTGATGCCCAAAATTCAGTATTCAGCTCTTTAAGACACAACCAAACGTTTTATTGTTTGTCTCCAACATTTAATTGACTTTAAAGTTTTACTCCCAAACCAATTTCCCACTTATTTTGGCTGCCAGTTTTCATTGCTCGATGAAGAAAAGAAAAATGCACTGCACTCACAGAAAACTACAATCGGGTAAATGTTCATGAATTGCTCAATACCAACCTTAATGAAGGTTTGCTGGTCTTAACTACGTCTGAAAATGTGCACAAAACACACCAGTCAGATCTATGGAAGCCCGTTTCTGCCACTGAATAAAAATAGTAAATTTTTATCTGAATAAATCGTATCTCCCAATTCTGACATTTTTCTCAGAACTGTGAGAAATAAACTCAGAAGTGCAAGAAAAATTGTTGGCAATGAAACTACTGAAAAGTGATGTACTCAGAATTCTGACTTTTTTCTTACAATTCAGAATTTAAATTTCGCAATTCCGACTTTTTTCATCTGAAGTCCAAATTCTAACTTTTTTCCACTCTGAATTTTGAATTTACATCTCACAATTCTGTTTCTTTTGTTGTTGTTGTTGTTGTTTCATTTTTTTATAATTTTTTTTCCATCACGTAAAAATAAATAAAATAATTGCAACTTTTTATTTCACAATTCCGAGTTAACATCTTGCAATTCTGAGTTTATATCTCGGACTTTTTTCTTTCTTTCTTTCTTTCCCTCGAATTTCACGATAAAACGGCAGCTTTGTGAGACATAAACTCAGAATTACATTCATGCATTAATTAATTAATTTATTTATTAGTCTATTTTTATTTATGGGCATATTATTTACGGGCATTAATACAGACCAGATTTGGAGAAGCAAACCATCTTACGCTAGTTTTTCCACCAAAGAATGCATTGTTTCTATTACAGAAAATGTTGCGAATCGATTCCTCCGAATCGTTCTAAGGAGCCGATTCAAAAGAACGACTCCGTCGCAAATCGGACATCACTATTGTTCAGTGAGAACGGGACAGTAGAGAGACAGTCAGCACAGCAGCAGCACTGTGCGCTTTGTCCCGCAGTTACTACAACAGTATTTACTGTTCATACTATACTAGCTACTTAGAGGGATATTATTAATTATGTATTATTAATAGTGCGTAAAGACATGAGCACCAGAAAGAGATCCCCACCGGACTGATCAATAACACACATCCTCTTTCATCAGGACCACCGGTTTTAAACCTGGACGTGCGTGTGCGTGTTCCCTAAACGAGTGGATTTAATTCTCTATCCTGCTGTTGTAGAGAGAGACGGATGCGTTGAATCGCTGTGTGAAGTGTAGAGCATCAGCGTCAGTGGACTTCATCCTCCTCCTCAGTCTCTGGATCAGGACACAATGGATCTGACAGCGGTCGCGCTGCTCGTGTCGCTCATCTCCGTGTCTCTGTCAGCGGATAACGCGGGCGGCAAAGTGCAGAGCTGCGCGGATGTGCGCCAGTTCTACAGCGGCAAAGGCTTCACGTTAAACGGCGTCCCGCAGTCCGAGATATCAGGTATGAAAGACCGGTGACAGAGGTCATTGTTCCCGCCGGTACAACGGTCTCATTCATATTCAACGCTGTCGTTTCTCTGTGTGTTCACTAGATATGTTTATGGAGTTTATCTACCTCACGAGATTAATAAAATCTATCTATCTATCTATCTATCTATCTATCTATCTATCTATCTATCTATCTATCTATCTATCTATCTATCTATCTGTGTATCTATCTATCTATCTGTGTATCTATCTATCTATCTATCTATCTATCTGTGTATCTATCTATCTATCTATCTGTGTATCTATCTGTCTATCTATCTGTCTGTGTATCTATCTGTGTATCTATCTATCGTTCTATCTATCTATCTATCTATCTATCTATCTATCTATCTATCTGTGTATCTATCTATCTATCTGTGTATCTATCTATCTATCTATGTATCTATCTATCTATGTATCTATCTATCTGTGTATCTATCTATCTATCTATCTATCTATCTATCTATCTATCTATCT
>NW_015505277.1:4188984-4197980 GCF_001515645.1 Sinocyclocheilus grahami | reverse complement strand
TATCTATCTATCTATCTATCTATCTATCTATCTGATGGAGGATCCCAGACAAAAGCTCTTCTCTCCGCACCGAAAAGAACAATAGACAAAACTGTAACTGCTAAAACGGGGCTACACCTGGCCTAATGCTGTTCACGAGCGACTTCCCCGTTAAAAATGACCTTTCGGTTCATTCATCAGTTCTATACACACACCCACCTGATGTCTGGATCCCCATGTGGTGTGAAAGAGCATGTGCTGAAGCTGATCTCCAGCAGTATGTGGTGCCTGTAGGTCATGTTATGATGAACACGGTGACGGCCGGATTCGTAGATTTCCCTATTAGGACTAAAAACCTCACTGTAATTGTAATATATGTGGATTGTCTGCTATTTGTAGTATTAATAAGGAGTGGTGGTGTTATTAGATATACGTACGCCAGTGTGAAGTTAGTAAATCATGTCATTTGATGAGCAAATCTCATGATTTTCTTTGTCATTTGCAAGTAACAAGCAGCAACTGAAATCCATGCAGTCGGCAAGTGATTCGTAGCTGCAGCCAGTGATTTTTCATATTCTCATTAGAGGCCAAAAAATGTTGGCAGTCTGTGAATCTGTCCAATGCATGCTGGGTAGTATGAAATCTGCCATCAATCTTTATGACACAGCCATATTTATGATAAGAGGTCGCACATTATAACCGGTAATATGTCACCAATCAGTCTGCATAAACATGCAATTATATCAGTGCATGATGTGCTCCCAGTTTTTTTTTGTTTGTTTGTTTTTTCCCAGAATTCTTTTGGGATCCATATGTCTAATTGTGCTGTGTGCCCAAGAAGCTAAAGGAGATAAATGATTGCACATGTGCCACACTGACACGCATAAACAAACGTAAATAAAGCAGCAAGGAAACACAATTTGTACAACATCGCCATTATTCAGTGCACTTTTTCTGTAAGACAATGAAAATATATCTGTACGATATATATTCAGCGCTTCCAGTTCCACCCAAAAACACCTACTGTACACACAAACATCACCTCAGCAGCCCCCTTCACTACTAAGTGTTTTTGAGGCATTATACTTTGGCATCCTCAGCACATTTGAGAGGCTGAGAGAAACAAAGAGTTCCTATTGGCCGAGAGGAAATTCTCAAGGTCATCGCCTGCGGTCTAAATGACAGAAGGGGGAGATGAGGAAAATGTAGCATGTGCCGGGCCGCCCACCGCCATCTCGTTTGAGACCGTCTCAACATCTTTTATTCATTGTCCAAACCGTAGGAATAAGTTGTTCGTTTAAAAGCCTAAAAATGGTTGGAGGCAAGATTGTGTTTGTCTGCTTGAAGTTCAGGTTTATTTCTAGAGATGCTTTATAAGTTAGTGGTTAAATATAAATGGTTTGAAATATTGAGTGATTGAGCTGTGTTTAATTGTGTATTTTTTTTAAAAGTTTTTTTATTTAATGTTACTATATTAAGTATTTAATGATACTTGACAGTTATTTAAAAAATAAATAATATAATAAATATTATGGAATGCGCTGTATTCAAACTCAATGCCTTTCAAGAGACTTCATTTTTATTGTGAAACACAAAAGGAGATATTTATAGCATGATGTCTGAGCTGCTTTTTTCCATACAATGAAAGTGAATTGGAACTAGGGCTCTTAAAGGGGTAATTCACCCAAAAGTGAAACTTTTGTCATTATTTACTCGCCCTCAAGTTATTCCAAACCCGTATGAGTTTCTTTCCTCTTTTGAACACAAAAGAAGATCTTTTGAAGAACCAAACAGTGGATGGTCCGCACTGAGTTCCATAGCATGGAAAAAATACTATGGAAGTCAGTGGGGACCATTAACTGTTTGGTTACAAACATTCTTCAAAAATCTTGTTTTGTGTTCAACTGGCTGGACATAATGTAGAGTAAATAATGACAGAATTTTCATTTTTGGGTGAACTATCCTTTTAAGCAAGATTTTCTGTAAAATAAATTTCCATCTGTTCTTCATTCACAGCTTGAGAAGGCTTGGAATATAGCGCACACGTCACTTTAACTACTTTTATGATGATTTTTGTGCTTTTTAGAGCTTGACAGCCCCAGTCCCCATTCACTTTCATTGTAAGGTGAAAGTGCAGCATGAACATGCTTCAAAACATCTCCTTTTGTGTTCCACAGAAGAGAGAAAGTCACACTTGTTTTGAACAGCATGAGGATGAGTAAATGATGACTGATGTAAAATGGGTTGCAAACAAAATTCAGTGACAAGTTTTATTAGCTAATTTGTATTCATTTGCATTTTAATACTACTGAGATTAAGGCATTAAGCAAAATTTGACTTTCAATATAAATGGCATGATTATATTATTTTACAAAATTCTGACAGCACAATAATTTTCACAGAATATTGTTGTAACGTTAACAAAACGTTGTTTGATTGTTGAACTTATGTTCTAAGTAGCTGTCATCTCCTCAGATTTTTACAGTAATTGTTATTTTGAGGTCACTTTGACGGGTGTGACCGTGATGCCCACATTGTGCATTCTGAGTTGAAGGGTTTGAGGTTTCCGCCACGTTTTGTTTTAGCATGTTAGCGTGTTTTAGAAAGAGCTGATCTTAAAGCATTACCTAAAGGTCAGAGAGAAACCAGAGCTGAATGCTGCTGTCTAGAATTACCGATGCAACTAGTGTGTCTGCCATTTTTACGAACACAGAGGCAGCGTATTGTTCACTACGTGACACTTCGAGCCCTGCGGTGACTCTAAACAATGACAATCTCACATTTCGCTCAAGTAGGCCATGAAGATGGGAGTCGGCTATACGTGCGATCTCGCATTTGTTTGCGATCGTAACTTAGTTATTTTAAGAGATTTATTTCCAGGTTTTGAAAGCAAGATCTAAGTGTCTGCAGTGTTGATGGATTTGTGATGTTTGGACCTGTAGTCTGGTTTCAGACCTCCGCTTTGGCTCATGTTTGCTGCTCTTCTATACAGCGAGGCACACACCCATGAACCCTGTGTGAAATGAAAGCGGCACACACCCATGTTCTCAGCCACATTGCCACACGCTCATCCAACCCCCATGCAACCCGTGTGGAGGCACACGGGCCTGATTTGATTAAGCTTTTTGCATATATTAGAGCCGTTTGCACATGCAAATTCAATAATACAGTCGATCAGTTGAGAGTGACAATCAAATTCTCTCAT
Organism: Sinocyclocheilus grahami; assembly: GCF_001515645.1. Lineage (NCBI taxonomy): Eukaryota > Metazoa > Chordata > Actinopteri > Cypriniformes > Cyprinidae > Sinocyclocheilus > Sinocyclocheilus grahami. Next base: position 4,194,796 of record NW_015505277.1, on the reverse strand, counting down.
TTGAAGTTGTTTGATTTTGACGCATTTAATTTCTGTTTGCACGACTGTCATAAATTTGAATCCAGTGGTTATTCCTCACAAATGGAATTATTAGACAAGAACTACCAGATCAATTATGAAGTATGAACTGATCTAATATATAATTGAAATATCATTGATAAGTGTGTGTGTGTGTGTGTGTGTGTGTGTGTGTGTATTTATAAATTTTTTTTATTTATATATATATATATATTTTTTTTTTTATATATATGCACACACACACACACGCACGCGCATATAGAGTGTCACAGCAAAGGGTCTGAATACTTAGTTGTTTAACAAGTTTTTTTCAATTTAAAAATAATTTAATGTAATATTACTGAATCAACCTGGCTATATTAGTTTAGATTAAATTATTAGGTATGAAGTTATTATCGTATTTAATGTTTTTAGATATTGAGATTTAGTATATTTTACACAGTGGTAATGTAAACTAAAAATGAAAAATATGCTTCATATGATTTAAATTAACAAGTTTTATTCCATTCGAAAATAATATGTATTGTAATATGACTGAATCAACATGGCTATAATAGTTTAGATGAAATTAAGTAGAAACTTAATTATAATTACTATTAATAGTATTTTATACATTCAAATATGATGTAGTATTAATTATATTATTTATTTAATCATATTTATAATCTTTCATTATTGTTATGTAATAATTAATATGATTCTATTTATTATTATACTTGATTAAATTATTATTATTATTATTATATTTAAAATTTTTAAGATTTAAGGCAAAATGTTCTGTCATGAAAACCAAAAATGTGCTTCATCTGACAACATTTAAATTAGTTAAAAGAAAACAAGTTTTAATTTAAAAATAATATTTACTGATTACATTAGTTTACATCAACGAAAGTCTTTTTAAAGGTACAGTACCAAGACATTTGTGCCGAATGCTCATGTTTTTGCTGATGAATAGTCGACTCGTGATTATCTGAGCATAATTACACCTTCTCCCACACAGTTTCTCTCCCTCTGATCCGCTGATTGTTCTTTTGAAGCGTGGGGGTGTTTCTCAGCGGGGGTCTGCAGTGCGCCGTGTTGCTTGTTAGAGCCGAGATCATGCAGATCTGATCAGGGCTGAAACATGCCACCGCACTCTCAATCTTCCACCCTCATGCCCTGCCACTGATCGCGAATAAAAGCACAGCTGTACTCAGAGGTACTCGCAACAGCACCTGGAACTACTGACTAGTCTGCTTTTGTTCAGGTGCATCGGAGTGGTTGTAAAAGTTGGGCTGGACACGTCAAAGTTTTTGAAAAGCATTGATTGTGTTCTAAAAAGTGTGGAGGGTAGATATTTCTTCGAAATAAAAATACAGAACAAATCATTTTTTGACCAGAGCTGAATTAATTTCAGTAAACATTTCTGTGTAATTGCAGAATAAAAGCTGAATAAAAGAAGAATAAAATATTGTCTCTCAACAGCTATAATTCACCATATAAACTATGGTTGGCACCAAGGTTATTATAGTTAACAAAAAAAATAAAACCATAAAAAAGAAATTTTTGTTACTTTAAATAAAATAAACAGTAACTGAAATAAAATAAAATATTAAGAAAAAAGCTTTAACTTATTTTATGTCAAAGGGAAAAAAAATTCAAAAAATAATTTAAACTATTAATACTATAATAAAAGATCAATACTATATTAAAAACTATAATAATATAGTATCAATGACACTAAAATAACACTGGGTTAGCACATATTTTATTTTATTTTAATATCTATATATACAGTGTATATATAGCTAATATACATATTCTAAAAATATATTTTTGTTATATTTCCTTATGGACTGGACATACAGTATATGTATGTATAATGTATAGTGTAAATATAAAGACATTGTCCAAAATGTATATTAAGATTGGAAGGTCTAAATAAAATATATGTTAAATCTTTGCACTGTTTCCAATGTATATTTGCTGTATAGATTGATGTGACCTGTTTTGCTAACTTCTACCCAGTAACATTTACATTGATGTAAAATCCAAAGCAAATTTCATTTCTTTTAAGGTATATTTTATCAGTTCTTACAGTACATTCCTTGAGAATCAAACCCTTGACCATTGTTAGTGCTATGCCCTACTGTTTAATCTACAGGAATGTCTCAAAAACCAGAACTGACAGTTGAATTGCTCCAACATCCACTTGCTTGTCAACAAAATCGACCCCCTTTTAAGAATCGATTATCCTATAAGATGTAGAAATCATATACTGAACATATAGCAGTTAGCATTGCATTAGAGTTATAAATGCAGCCAAGTTGCTGCTGTATGTCGATAACCCTCTTTACTTACTAGAATAATTCTCTCTCCACAACAACAACATAAAACCCTGACTCATTTGCTACTTGAAATCAAATTCAGCATTGTTTAAACTATGCTGTTAGCACCTCCAGCTAATTAAATACATGAAATGGCTCCATTTGTGATTAGTCTTCCGCGGCCTTCGACAAGTGTTCGTCACCTCATGCTGAACGCTCACTAGCAGCAGTCTTGTGAATAATTCACAGTAGCGCTGGGCGTCCCTCCAGCCACTTTTCTCTGTCAATATTAATTGCACGTTTTTTGCGTTGGCCAATTTGCTGTCAGGTTATCTCGCTGCCAACACGCTGACGAAAGGGAAGAGAAGTGAGTGATGAAGACGGAGATGTGATTATTATCTCTGGCAGCTTCCTTTGTTCGAGAAACATTATACAGCTCGAGCGGCAGAGTCACAGAGTGCTGTGAAATGTGTGTCTCTGCGTTTGAACAAGATTTCCATGAGTGAGACTGAGAATACAACACATGTTACATGCCTGTTCTCTGTGACGTTGGAGACTGTGGGTCTCATTAACTAATAATTGTGTAGACTATTTGTATTTATAAGCACAGGAGAACCACTCATAAAGATTTGTGCCTAATCACATTTTAATCACTATTCTAATTTTAAAAGAATTAAAATCTCACCAATGAGAGTCCAAACGGCTGATGAAGACATCACAATAATCCACACAACTCTAGTCCATCAGTTAATGTCTTGTGAAGCAAAAAAAACTGTGTGTTTGTAAAAAAAATCCATCAAGATGTTTTTAACTTCAAACCGTTGCTTCTGGCTAAAAAAACGATTTCTCATAATATTGCTTTCTTCAGTGAAAAAGTCATCTCATCTGAATCAGGCCTGGACAAAGTGCTATTTTGGATTATGGACTCATATTTTGGCCAGAAGCAGGGGCTTAACGTTAAAACGCCTTCATGACGTTAATTGATGATCTGGAGTCGTGTGGATTAATTGTGTTGACTCTCATTCTGATGGCATGATGAGAAATTTATGTGAAATTGATGTAATGCTAAATTTCTCCAAATCTGTTGTGATGAAGAAACAAACTCAGCTATATCTAGGGATGGCCTGAGGGTGAGTACATTTTCATTTTTGGGTGAGCTATTCTTTTAATGAATTTGGATATAAGGGCTTTCCTCACTTTCGTCAACAGCCTTTCGTCACTCAGCATGACCTATGTTCATGCAAAATTTGTGCTTATCCATGCTTAGTAAATGGGACCCACTGTCTTTTATCTGGTGTCCTGACAACAGGTCATGTCACATTAGGGTTCAAGGAAGGTTTGAACGCTGGACATCATTCCTCTGTTGACTGTATTAGTCAGGTAATCTCCTTAAGGTCTTGACATTGAGTGAATTATCAGTTCTTTACCGTTTACTCATTAAGTGTCTCCTTGTAATTGGATCTAAGGGAGAAGAATGCCTGTCAGAGTCTATTAAAGGTGAAAGTGTGACGTCCGGCACATACTATACATGTAAGTATGCCAAGAGTTGTGCTGAGGTTTAGTTTGATTCACGACAAACAGGCAGCTACTCTCAAAGCCTCCCATTTGCTACATGAAATGTTAGCAAAATGTGTTCCCTTCACTATTAATTTGTTTTCAGTGTACTGCAACCCCGAAATGAAGGTCTGTTTTGGTACAAAACAATGCAAACAATTGTATGATGGTGCAAACCAATGGTACAATGGTACAAAACAATGCTAACAATTGTATGATGGTACAAAACCATGCTAACAATGCTAAATGCAAAACTGCAATCAAATAGTCAGGAGTTGTTAACATAGCAAAATAATTAAGATAATCAAAAGAGAGAAGAAAATGTAATTTGTGTCCAACTCTATAACATGTTGGCGCAAATTCATCTGTCACTTGGAAGAAGCTAGTCAAATTAAGCAGATGCTAACATTGGCATATTTTCTAAAATCATGGAAAAACTATGTAGGGCACAAGAAAAAACAACCCAGACAGGTCAAAGATCACTCTGATATCTGAAATTAAAGGTGGCCAAATCAGAGGACGTAAATGTTGCACCGGAGTAGCAAGGACTGCAACCGCTAAATGCTAAAAGCCCAAATAAATGATGTTTCGCAGTTTGAAAACAAAACATGTATGTGCTCTGTTAAAGACACACTTGACAGCTTGGGGATTAGGATTTCTTTAAGACTCAAATACTCTGTTCGTAATCCAGGGGCCCGTAATCCAGATTTTAGCAGTAGCTAGCATGGCAATCTGAGCACGTCTCAATGACCTTGTTAGAAAGCAAGGAATTTAAATTAAAGAAAAGCACTCAAAGGACCCCTCTACCTGGCATTAGCATTCATTTTCAGTGATCGGATGACAGTTGGATAGCACTTGACTATGGCGCTTTGACTTTGACTGGTCAGGTTGTACATTTTCCATGATTACATTTCCATTTTTTCTCCTTTTAAATATTTTCGTTTTGCTCTCACAATTTGAATGTTTAATTAAATAAACACTAATTTATATAATCATATTAATGTAATATTTATAAAATAAAAATTTAGCAAAAAATCAATTTTATCTGTTCTTGGTGTGGTTTTTTTTTCATTTGTCTTGAAAAAAACAAGACATTTGTCCACCTGTCAGCCAATGTGACAGACCATTAAGCTGATGAGATTTATTTATTGTGACATTTTTTATTGTTTGAGTGGAAGCAATTATGAAGAACTTATTATTTTGCATAATGACTTGCTGATTCAGTCACGGCACGTTTTCCTCGCTCACTGGAAGAACCTCATGCACCGAATGTCAGCTACTGCGGTCGATAAAACTCAGTGAGGGATTATAAAATTAATGCATCACATTGAGAATGACGGGACATTATCATGTGCTGGTTTTATAGTCTACTAAGTAAGCACATTCTCTCTCTCTCTCTCTCTCTCTCTCCAATCCTTGCACAAAACCTTGTGATTTATCCATTTGCCTCCAAGGTTTCTCTTCCTGTTATTATCTGGCTTAACCTCTACTAGCATGTGTACATACCAGTGGTGAATACGTTAAAGCTACACAGGAAGCACAGTACAAATAATCAATATTTATATTGCTAATATTTTAGTGAATGTTAGCATGCTAACGAATAAAAACGTAAAATCTCACACAGCTCTCATGCACAAATTTTTAGCTTTTTTTTCTACTTGAATAAGTCCACAGTCAGTGAGCAGAAAAAAATCTGTAACCAATGCCTTGTAAAAAAAATTCACTGTCAGCCATGGCTAATTTTTTTTATGTCATGATATAAAATAATGGCTTTTATTAGGCTATTGATAAGAATGGAGTCTAAATACCTTTTTTATGTGTAAAACTTTTAATTGAGGTAAAGGTTAAATGCATCTTGAATATTTTGGAATAAATGAAATATGCTTATTTATTTGAAATAAACAAAGTGTGTGTGTGTGTGTGTGTGTGTGTGT
>NW_015505277.1:4172075-4187592 GCF_001515645.1 Sinocyclocheilus grahami | reverse complement strand
TTTAAATAAACAAAGTGTGTGTGTGTGTGTGTGTGTGTGTGTGTGTGTGTGTGTGTGTGTGTGTGTGTGTTATTATACGACTATACAACATTAATAACTGACATCTGTGCTTCCCGACTCTTAAAAAACGCCCAGCCACCACTGATACGTACCAGAGCTGAATATTTCAGCACCAAAATCCAGGGAAAAAATACTTCTTAAGAAGCCATAAAGTAACCAGACAGGAGTTCTTGTGGTCTTTCTCTTAAGTTTCACCCTCTCTTCGTCTTAACCCCGTAGCCCGTTTTCCTCATCTGCACTCTCACACGTGTTCTTGCCTCATACTCGATTATAGATCAGGACGTCTGTTTTAACATGGTTTGGCAAACATTGTAAAGCATGCGATTAGGTAAATATATGTTTTTATTTTAAATAAACAAAGTGTGTGTGTGTGTGTGTGTGTGTGTGTGTGTGTGTGTGTGTGTGTGTGTGTGTGTTATTATATATTATACGACTATACAACATTAATAACTGACATCTGTGCTTCCCGACTCTTAAAAAACGCCCAGCCACCACTGATATGTACCAGAGCTGAATATTTCAGCACCAAAATCCAGGGAAAAAATACTTCTTAAGAAGCCATAAAGTAACCAGACAGGAGTTCTTGTGGTCTTTCTCTTAAGTTTCACCCTCTCTTCGTCTTAACCCCGTAGCCCGTTTTCCTCATCTGCACTCTCACACGTGTTCTTGCCTCATACTCGATTATAGATCAGGACGTCTGTTTTAACATGGTTTGGCAAACATTGTAAAGCATGCGATTAGGTGTGCTGTGTACACACACATACACATGCACATGCTCACTTGCACACGTTACCTTCTAGGCAGCTAGGCAGAGTCTGAGCTGCGGTGTATTTTTAGATTTATGGAAACCTAGAAATGTCCATTTCAAAGGGCTGGGTTGTACACTTAGCCATCTTTCACCATTAGCGAAGCAAGATGTACGCTTAAGAGCATATCCATAATGCATGCTATGTGTCGGCTCTGATCTCAACAAACGCTCGAGAAGATAGGAAGCTGCTCATAAAGAAACATATCTTTCCTGCCTCAATGTACGGCCTGACGCAAAGGAGGATTATTAGATGTTTACAAGTCTGCTAAGCTAATATGAAATGCATCCCAAATGTAAGAATTAATTATACAAATTTCGGTATACCGTTTTTCAGAGTGGAACATTATTCAATAAGAAACAAATGTAGGATGGAATGAGATTTTATTCATCAGGATTTGATTTGAGCATGAAATGTTTTGTTCCCTCTATAAGTGACATTAGCCAAAAAGTTGTTTCGCAGCAAGTTATGTTAAGAACAAAGATTGTTTTTTTTCTTTGAAATAACATGAACCTATGATTCATGTTATTGACACAATAAACATTTTCAATCTTTCAGGAATATGTAGTAGAAAAGTAAATTAGCACATTAGCAGCCAATTGCAAAAACCATTCAAATAGATTTCCAGAACAACCCTTTGTCTACATTGGTGCCAGTGCTTTCTACAATCGACTTAGGCTTACAATGTTTATGGGAAACACATCGTTTACACCCCTTTTAGTTTAAATCAACCATTGATTGCATTACTTATAGTTGTCCTTCCACATTAAAATGGGATAGAATAAAGTATTGAAAGGTATTGCAAAAAAAGATATCACAAGGCCTGTTTAACTTCATTCTACATTTTACCGCACGGCTTTAATAGTGTTTTAAATGTTGGTGTTGCTCTTATCGTTAAATTAGAATATCTAAGCTATGCTATGTAACACTAAGCTGAAACTAAGTTTGTTTCCCAAAAGGTGCCTGTATATCATGTTCTAAATATAAAGTCAACAGGGTTGTATTTTCGGTTTGAACCCTCTCATATACTGTGTGTTATAGGATCACAGCAGCTCATTAGACCAAACTGTTATGGCCTTTATATTTCACACTCCCTTCTGCTTCCTCAGTTCCCCTGGGTCATAAAACTGTAAACACGCATATGAGAGCAGACCATGTGCAAACTAAATCACAGTCAGGCCTGGGCTATTTTCACCGCCGATTATGGCCAAACCCCAGACGTACCTCAGCTTGACGATCCTACTCATTTACCAAAGAAATGAAGGGCTGGCATCCCAGAACTACCTAGGAAATCAATTAAAAGGTGCTTTCCAGTGTTTTATAAGCCATACCGGGGCTTGCTCTGAAGTCGTCTCTTTTAGCACATAAAGCAAGTGGCTGTCAATCGCCTTTATTGCAGCTTCGTGCAAGGCCTAGTTCAGGGGTCACAAGTTCTTCGTGTAAGACGGCATGGCGCCTGGGACGCTCGGGACTCTTTGAGCAGTCCCACGACTCAGCAGGGTAGCGGATAAGAGAGACCAGAGGCAGATGGTTAAGAGAGTGCGAGAAACCCAGCAGGAGGGGGGTAATGAGTGCTAATGGTCATAGGAAGAGGTTGAAAGAAAGGTCACCAGGAAATGTGGTGGAAGACCAGACGAGAAACGGACAGGAGCGGAGATTAAAAGAGTCAGCCAGAGGTGACAAAGCCCCAGATTATTTTTATACTGTCAGTAGTATAAGTTTTTTTTCATCAGTTTTTATTCCCCAAAGGTGTAAAGAGTACCTAAAAACCGTACTTGAGTAAAAGTACAGATACCTTACAGTGAAAATTACTCCACTACACGTTACAAGTCACCAATTCCAAAACAACTTGAGTAAAAGACTTGGAGTATCTAGGGCCTTTCGCACCGCAGGAACCTTTTCATAGTACCAGAACTAATTGTGGAACTACCCACTTTTTGGCATTTTCGCACCGCCGGAACTGGGAGTGATTTTAGTACCGGACTGCCTGTTTCGAGAACCAAATTAGCTCCTACTCCAGAGCAGGGTCTAACCAGCACAACTGGTACTAATCGTGACGTAAGTAGACAATGATTGGCCAAACGCATACGAAAACGCCCTCACCCGCCATGATTTAAAACGCCATGTAAACATACTGTAAACACTGTGTCAACTTATTTCGCAAGTATGGATAACAGCGATAGATGGACGGACGCTGAAGTGCAGGCACTTGTAGCAAATGTAGCACTGCCAGTTGTCATTGGAGATTCTTAGTCCTCCTTTCCGTTCTTTCAATCGCTTTACGTATACGTCGACTTTCCATGTCCATTATTGTGAAACCCGCGAGACACAACAAAAACACAGCTCCGATCACAGCATCCTCCATCCTCCTGTTGTTAATGTTGTTTTTCTTTGTTTCCGTTGTTGAACGCCGCGCACAAATGACATCGCTGTCGACTGGTTCCTAGTACACACCCAGTACACACCCAGTACTTTAGTACTGTCCATTTAGTTCTGGAACTAAAGTGGTGCGAAAGGCCCTTTTGATTTTAACAGTACTTAAGTATTTTACTAATACTAAATATAGGCTCGAAAAATGCACTAGTCAAAGAGACATGCCAGTGGAAAAACTGTAATGTTGCGGAGAAGCTAGGGAAAACAGGCCAAGGCAAGGATCTATGTGCAGGTATTTAATGGAAAAACTAGAACAAACAATAAGCCAAAAACCAACAAACACCACGGGAGACAGGAAGTGACATAAAAGTTCAGAGCAAGGCACAGAGAGCATGAAACAAAAACAAGAAAGAGTTGATTTGTGAGGAGAGCAATCACGTTTATTTTCTAAAACCAAAATAAAATTGAACACCTCAAAATTACAAAAAAAACAATATCCTTCAAAAAGTTCTCTTCAGTATAACGGATAAATAATGTTAAGTAAAATTAAAAAGCTGAAGCCTTCTTGCAGTGGATGTGCTGGTTTCGGCTTCATTGCCGGCTGCAGTCATGTCCTCATCTCATATATAAAGCACATGAGATTCACAAATTCTTGCTAAGGAACTCGCATTCACATAAAGTACCCTTGTTGAAAAGTTTGGGTGAGTAAGGGCAAAACGCACAAGATGCAGTACTTTCAGTGACCTGTAATAGGCAGTATCACGTCTTTTGTAGCAGAAATAAACTGCTGCAGAAAAAGCTAGGTCCATGCAAAATGTAATGTGTAGCTGCAACACTCATTTCAAATGTAGTGGAGTAAAGAGTTCAGAAACTCATTCAAAATTGTAGTGAAGTAGAAAGTAAAAGTTGCTAATATCTTTGATACTCAGTACAGCGACAAAGTATCCAAAAAGATACTCAAGTACAGTAACTAATTACATCTACTCCAATACTTTACACCTCTGTTATTCCCTAACAGGGTACCTCCATGTATACAGGAACGGATTATGAAGTCCGGATGTCCTGGGCATGGATGCCATACACCGGAAGCAAGAGGCACATTGAGACGTTACATAACTAAAGCTGTCTCGAAATTAACGGCCTTTAGGTGTAGACAGTTTAGCTGATCTAGTTATATCGTGACAAGTATAAAGCAGTGTCAGACCCGTTTGTTTGGTTTTTAAAATCAGGTAATTGCTTCACAATTCTTGATTAGTTTGTCCCAACTTTATTTTCTGTACTTCTGCTAAATCCATTTGTGTTGGTGCTACATCAGTCATCTTAGTTGGCATTAACTAAAACTGGGCAGAGAATTTGTAGTTCCAAGCATGCTTTGCAGGAGACTTGATGGGGAGAATAAATGTTGAACTTAACTGTTTTATGTGTTTTTGAGTGTTGCCCAATTGTTTGAGAGTTTCTGTAATTTTGGGTTACCATTTTTGCAAAATGTTTTGCTTTAGGTTAAGGGTGGGTAGATGAAGAGTATGTTAGGTGTTAGTTTTACCAATGTGCAATTGCTGTGTAACATATGCTGTTGGGTGCTATTACTAGTTAAAAACTAGCTAGTCTGTTCCTCAAACAAACCTAGTGTTTGTCTTCAGAATACTTGGAATAAAGGGGGTGTTAATATATGGAAGGAAAACGTTTCATGTTTGAAAGCATGAAAGCATGTTTCTTTTAAATGACCAAGTTTGTTTCAAGATAGCTTGCTCATTTTGCACATATAAGAACTGTACTATTCTATGCACGGTTTCTACAGCTCCTCAGGGCCCCTGCTGGTCTGGAGCCCTGGGAAAATGCTTGGCAGGGCCGCGCATTAATCCGTCCATGCTTAAATTTGAATTTGTGTTGCTGACACAAATACAGAGGTGGCACACTTCTTTGACCAAGAAAAATTGGTTACTCGCTTCCTCCCCCATCTCTCTTTGTCTTCCTAACCTCATTTTTCCCGTCCGTATTTTCCCAGTGTGCTCTGAGGACATTGGTCTGCAGGGGATTACAGAGATATTGCATTGTGTTCATTAAAGGCAGCTTATCCTCTTAATTGAGACCAATGTTTGGGCAAAGCGCCATGTCACCCATGACCCCATATTTAAAAAGAAGGTCAGATTAAGAGATTAGCGGTGAATAGCGGCAAGTTTAGCATTTTCTGTACCACAGTTGTCATCATGTTCTGATATGTGAGTAGAACTGACAATATGGTTGCATTTACATTGTCAACCAGTTCAGATTTTTTTTGGCATACCAGATCTACTGCATTGCTCTAGATGGTTTCTATGATATTCTGGTATCTGGATGGGATTTGGTCCCTCCTGTGGTATGTTTTCACAAATTTTGTCATTTGGCATGCAAGAGTCAGAGGAAAGTAATAGCAAATAAGAGTCATTTGATATAAGTCAGTATGTTAGCACTTAAGCTCCACTTTTGCCGCACCTTAAATAAACCTCTCAGTGTGTTTCCATAAATTCTTTCACTGCTTGCTGAGCTTGTTCCTGAGCGTTGTGCTATGTGGTACTTGTGTGGTAACAAGGGTGTGGTGTTTATAAATCTTCCAGAAGGGCTTGGTTGGGAAGCAAGCTTACCAAACACTTTCTCATTCCTCAGAGACACACTGTTAATCAGGCACCGAGGACATGAGCGTGTTTTTTTTGGCCAACCGGGCTCACCTGTAGATCCTCGTGCACCTACTGCTGGTAAACCGGTGCCTGAGGCAGCCTTTGCTCTCATCTCAAAGGAGTGCACTCAAATCCTCTCCCAGGAAAAGAAGATGAGAAAATAAAAGAACTATTCACATTGGTATGTCAGGGGCTTTGAAGATGAACTTGAAGAACATCCCTCAAAAGAACTTCCTCTTACTGTTTGGTTGTTCACTTTCAAAACGAGGCCTCGCGGTTTCCTTCTGAATTCAGTCCAAGTCAATTTTCAAAAGTCAATCTAGAAGGCATGAGGGTGTCCGTTGTGTCAACATCAGCGCCAATTTTCTTGTTGGAATGTGGTCTACAGAACGGCCTCAGAAAATCTGTCAACATATTGCAATTCATAACATGAGTCTTAGAAAATCCAGCATAACTATTGTGACTGTTTTCTTGTGCCATGTGCCCTACGTAAATAATAATAAAGATTTGTATCTATCATAAATTAGCTATGCTAGCTATTTGTGGTTTGGCAGAAACCTTTAAGATGAACTAAATTTCTACATTTTATGAAGAAAATGTAAGTGGTGTTTACCCATTCAAAATATGTCGCAATGATGCTGGGGTGCTGTTCCCAAAGCGTTGCTATGAGGTTGCTAGGGTGTTCCAGATGGCTGCCTGAGCGTTGCAAAGCAGTTACTATGATGTTCTCTCTGGTCACCAGAGTGTTTCTAAAGTGTTCTGACTGGTTGGCAGAATGTTGCTATGAGGTTGCTGTGGTGTTCTTCTTGTTAGTCAGAGTGTTGCTTTGCAGATTTCAAAGTGTTCTGATTGATTGCCATAGCATTGCTATGTGGTTACTATGCATTTGATATAGTGTTCTGTCTGGTTGCCAGAACACTGCTGTACTGTGTTCTGACTAAAATATTACAGAGCACTACTATGCATTTGCTGTGGTGTCCTGGCTGATTGCCAGAGTGTTACTATGCAGTTTTTAAGGCGTTCTAGTTGATTGTTTGATGTAGATGTCGCTCCATGAGATTTTTATTTATTTATTTTTTTCCTGGTGAAATTTATATAGGCCAAAACTAGTGTTGTCAAGTCCGCGGTTTTCCCACAGAATTTGGCTACTTTTATACTGTTGCCGCGGGTTGTTTTTTTTCTTAGTCCGCAGTTTGAAGTGAACCCCCCCCCCTGATTGCCATAGCATTGCTATGGGGTTACTATGCATTTGATATAGTGTTCTGTATGGTTGCCAGAACACTGCTGTACTGTGTTCTGACTAAAATATTACAGAGCACTACTATGCATTTGCTGTGGTGTCCTGGCTGATTGCCAGAGTGTTACTATGCAGTTTCTAAGGCGTTCTAGTTGATTGTTTGATGTAGATGTCGCTCCATGAGATTTTTATTTATTTATTTTTTTCCTGGTGAAATTTATATAGGCCAAAACTAGTGTTGTCAAGTCCGCGGTTTTCCCACAGAATTTGGCTACTTTTATACTGTTGCCGCGGGTTGTTTTTTTTCTTAGTCCGCAGTTTGAAGTGAACCCCCCCCCCCCCAATTTCCCCCTGGAATGAGATTGGGCTAGTTTTGGTCATGATTGGGCTAGTTTTGAGTACCAATTGTGCTGGTTTTGTTACGTCAAAACATACTTTCTGTATTAGCTACATTTTTTCAGTATTTCTGTTTTAGCGCTATAATGGAAAGTAGTTCTCTTTTTAGGTCATCTACTTCTCACAGAGCAAGTTTGAAAAAATCTTGCTAAGTCAGGTAAAGCAATTTTAATAGCAACTTGAATAACAACACATCTGGTTTTAAAGCACAGACAGAAATGCTTGTAAGTAGCCACTGCACATTTTCCCAGTGCTTTGTTCAAAGGACCTTGATTATTTGTAATGATCTGTTCAAATGTTGATACCCTGATGTATTTTGCTGCATGTAAGCGAATATCAAAGAGGCGTACAAGGGAAAAGAATGGAAAAAGAGCACTCAGCGCTACACCGCATGGAGCGTTTCTTTGATTAAATAGTCACAGGCCCTGAATGGATCACACCAGTTGGGTTGAAAGCTACCCTACTAACAGATTAACTTGAAGGGATTTGCTTCATCTGACGCCACTCAAGGTTTCTCCACCGTCTCGACCTGTTTGTCATCCTGCTTGACTATTTGTCTAGCTGTCCATCTCAAACAATTAGGCTGTCTGAAGAAACCCTTGATTTTTTTTCAGGACGAATGGAAGCAGCTGACAGGTGATTCTCTGTCAGCCTTTGATTAAGGGTCTTGTTCCGTTGGCAGCCTGTCGATTTCCATCCAACACACGGACGCGGCAGCACAAGGAGGCTCGAACAATGTTTATTTGGAACAAAAAAGAGATAATTCCTCTGGATTTATTTTTAGCTTATTCAAAATATTGCCTTGGCGAGCGTCCTGCATTCATAAATATATGCATCATCTCTTGATCTGCCAAGAATTATGGGAGATTCAGTTTGCACATGCACACAAGATCCATTTCTGTTAGTCTCTCTCCCTTGCTGCATTCAGAATAGCTAACGTACTGCTTAAGCAGTATGCACTGTAGACTTTATTGAAAATGGTGTGTGAAACAGTAAGCATAATGATACGATAAACCTTTCAGACAGCAGCACACTTGCAAAATTTGTTGTCACACTACCTCATTATATGCATGTTTAATTTAGCAAGTTAACATAAATTTAGCATGTTTAATTTAATTTTGTGTAAAAATGTCATAAGGACCTAAGAAAACTCTACTTAGAGTATGCAATACCAGTTACGATGTGATTGCAATTCAAATGATAAAATGTTGCATTTCAAAATGAATCATTCAAAACGTTGGCACTAGGAGCATTATAACTAGTATTTGTTCAGCTTTGAAGAAGCTTTTTTTGAGCAAGTTAGTTTAAGTTCGTTAACTGTTGATATGTTTATAGCTCTGAATAATATTGTCCAGTCTATTGCCCCCTTAAGTACTAGAGCTAACGCCACAGAAATAGCATTCACGTACAGTATACGTACGTATGTGTGTAGATATTGTTTGCAATAATCAAAGAAGTAAAAAATGACAGTAGACATTGTGATAAAAATAAGCAGTTGATATTGAGCTCATCCAGGAAATTATGAAAGCCTTTTTATGCCACAGGAAAAAAAATTTTTTTAATTATCACACAATTCTCAATTATATTCTCAATTCTAAGTTTTTATCTCACAATTCAGAATTTTTGAGATATAAACTTCGAATTGCGAGATAAATTCAGACTTTTTTGGCACGGGTTTTGAGTTTATATCTCATAATTCAGACTCTTTCTTCTCAGATTTCTGAGTTTACACAGTCTCACAATTCAGTTTTTTGTTTCCGCCAAGAAATAAAAAAGGAAATTACAACATTTTGTCTCATAATTCTGATGTTTTTTTTCTCTCACTTGCGAGTTTGTATCTCACAATTCAGATTTTTCTTCTCAGAATTGTGAGTTTATATTTCGAATTGTAAAATAAAAAATTGCAATTCTTCCTTTGTGTGCCAGAGTGGGAAGAAAAGCTTCATCTGTTTTGTGTCTCGCGGTCCCTTGTCAGTACGCATTGATATGCAGGCCACACGCCTGTGCTGCTCACGGACTGCAATGAAGGGCCCGGGATGCGATGCGCAATGACACTGAAGGCTCTTTAACAACACGAGATGCAGAGCGACATGCGGAATATGAACTTGGGATCTCACCGCTTGTTGATGTATGAGGCTACACATTTCAAAACAGGCTCATTACATGCATGCATGTGATTTAATGCAGCAGAGCACGTTTGAAACCTGGCCTCTGAGAGCCACTCTCTGACAATCAGAGACTAAAAGAGACTTTATTTGTACTTTTATATTATTATTATTATTATTATTATTATAAAAATTGTCATTTTTATCTATCTATCTATCTATGCACCAGTGTTCAGTATAAATTCAGTATTATTTATATTATATTTAACTTACATTTCTATAATTATATATATAATATTTTGAATTAGCTTTTTTATATTTTCAGTTTTCATTTTAATTTATTTTTATTATGTGTTTTATCAGTTTTTAAAAATATTTATATTTAGCTTTAATTAACTACTTTTATTTATTTATTTCAGTTTTATTTTTTCTAATTTTAGAACTTCATATTCAACTTATTTTACTTCAGTTATAGTTGTCAGTGCACCATCTCAGAGTATTAAATATTATTGTTATAAATTATTTTTTTTTTTTTGCAAATGCTTGTTTAAATGATTTGAGTGTTGCTGTATATTTTTTGTTTGTTTGTTTTTTACAATACTTTTTATTTCCATAAATAAAATGTTGCATAAAATACTTTACATAGATGCACTCTAGGCTAAACTGCATTAGCACAAAAAACATTTCTAAGTACCAAACCGCAGATACACGGGAGATCTGATTGAATGACTCTTAGGTTGACCATAAAATGGCGAAAGCGAGTTATTTTAACCCCTCAGCTACAGTCTTACCACGGTGAATGCATAAAATTGTGCTTCTCTCTGATTTTTTGCTCTTGCTGCAGTCAGGCAGCATAAAAAATGTATAGCAGCGATAGCATCTCTCGCTCTAGTACCCTAAGCCATGACCCAAGACAGGCTTAACTGGGAAAATTTTTACTAAATGTCAGCCGGGTCCAAGAAGCTCTTGCTCTCCAGAGGACCTCACTGACCCAGTGCTCTGTGTTCAGTGACGCTCAGGGGAAGCTATTTTGAAACCTTAGCCTGTTAAGGTACAAGCTAAAGCTACTCATTCAACTACTGTCAAGCTACCCTTTAGCAAACACAGTACTTAGTTAGCTACATTACTAACACAAAACAGCTAACATCATTCAAGAGACAGAGAGAGACAGCTAGCTAGCTTGCTAGCATAGCATATCTGGCACAAAAACAATAAGAATTTTAAATTAAGGTGACAACATAAAGCAATAAAACTATTAAACACCTAAATTTATAACTTGAGCTTCAAAACGTGTTTAGTTTAATGTATCTGTTTATAGGGGCAACGCACATTAATAAACATGGCTGTTAATGTGCCAGAATTAGCCAAAAAGGCTATTTTTTTCATCTGTAGACCCTTGACAATGTTCAAAAATAAAATAATTTTAAAAAACAAAGCATCTTATACAAATACACACACACATATACACACCCACAAATAATAAGAAAAAAATTTAAATACTAAAAAAAAAAATACAAGTATATGAATCCACAAGGAAATACTAAAATATAATAATAGGAAGTTATCTAAACAAAATATTGTGGTACATATGAGGTAAGAGAGAACAACTAACCAAGAGCAATTAATACAAAGTCTAAAATCTAAATATGAAAATACAGTACTAATGTTGACATTGCTGAGTTGTGAGTAACCATTTTTTAAGATGAAACTAAAAAGAACCATATGTATTCAGTCTTCTAATTGTTGATGGGATGGAGTTTCATTCATTCAAATTCACATTTCCTGAGAGGAATAATACTGTCACCTCTTTCGTCACACCTTGTGTAACGATGAGCAGTTGTTCTAATATTCACAAACTGTTTTAATTGACCCTTCGCAGGGAGTTTGATTTACAGGCTTTCTGACCAATCATAATGCCGAATATGCCATTTTAGTCCGACAAACAAACCAGACAAGA
Source organism: Sinocyclocheilus grahami (assembly GCF_001515645.1). Taxonomy (NCBI): domain Eukaryota; kingdom Metazoa; phylum Chordata; class Actinopteri; order Cypriniformes; family Cyprinidae; genus Sinocyclocheilus; species Sinocyclocheilus grahami. Next base: position 4,176,004 of record NW_015505277.1, on the reverse strand, counting down.
GAGTAATTTAACATTGGTGGATTTGAACTTAAAAATTGTTTGTATTGAAGTCTTTCCGTGGTTGAAACGGAATGTTTATTTCATGCAACTAGTAAAGAGGAAGAGATGATCAGTTCACGTGCCGCTGGCACTACACTCTGGCACTACATTTAAGCTATTAGTTTTGGTAACAAAAACATACACACTGTTTTAGAGATGTTAAACTCTAAACAGCATTGTTCTAGCCAAGCTGTGACATGAACCAAGGATTTTGTAAGTTAATTTGCAACTTGTGTGACACTGCTTCCGTGTATATAGATTACAGTGTCATCTGCATACATTTGGATGTTAGTGTTGGGACAGACGGATGGAAGGTAATTGATATACAACGTGAAAAGGAATGGACCCAGAATAAATCCTTGGGGAACACTTGTGGATATACTTGAACTGGTATTCAGATAATTAGTGATTTGTGCAGCCATCGGTTTCTCTGCAACCTTTTGAGACAATAGATAAAATACTAATAGGTCTGTAATTACTAGCAGAATGAGAATCTCCGCTTTTGAATAGAGGCACAATAAAAGATGACTTCCAAGCATGTGGGAACATCCCCTGAGAAACTGAAAAGTTGATCATTTTCATCAACTAGTGACTCACTAAGCTCTTTAAACATTACAACATCCATACCAAATATATATTTTGCTCTGGACGGTTTAAGAGATGTAATTGTTCTTATGACATCTAATTTAATGACTGCCCTTAATGTAAGGACTTGTTCCAGTAAATATACCGTTCAAACTTCTGTATACTCAGGAGAAAAACATTGTGCAATTGTTACTACAGAATCAATGAAGTAATTATTAAGTACTTTGGCCACTTCAGATGGATTATTAGTCAGCTTCCCATTTACTTTTAATTAAAGTGATGTCCTATCTTTTTTATCTCCTTTTAAATTATTCAACTGGTTCCAGATTATTTTAAAATTACCGCTTGCCTGTTTAATCATCTTCAGGAAAAAAATCTGGCTTAGTTTTTCTGAGTGTCTTTACCACCTTGTTCCTTAATGTAATGAAATGTTGTCATTTCATAGTGGAACGAAATCATGACTTCACTAATATTTTTGGGAGAATATTCTACTGTCTCCCTCCTGATCTTTACCGATTAATAAATCACCCCATTTAATCTGATGGAACGCACTTCTAAAGTCATCTAGTTTATGTTTTGGGACGCCATAAGGATCATATTTCCTTACGAATTAATTTAATCTCTACTAGATAATTTTCTGGCCACTAAAATCTAATTGTAAGCAGAGAGGCTTGTTAAAGGGGTCATATAATGCGATTTCAAGTTTTCCTTTCTCTTTGGAGTGTTACAAGCTGTTTGTGAATAGATAAGATCCCTAAAGTTGCAAAGACTAAAGTCTCAAACCCAAAGAGATATTCTTTATAAAAGTTAAGACTGGTTCACGCCCCCCTAAAATGCCTCGTTTAAACCCGCCCCCACATGTCTACGTCACTGTGTGGGAAGATTTGCATAACGCTGCCCAAAAGAAATAAGGCATAACTTTATTGTTCCTGCCGCCGCCATTTTGTGAAGACGCTGTGTTCTTTTCGTTCCAAAAGAGGACACGACTAGAAATCAGTGGTTAAGTTGTATTAACAACACTGTTCCGGAACACTTCAACCCAAATATTCAGATGTGTGCAGCACATACGAGGACTGTGTCCTGATCCTGGGAGAGTTAACTACAATGCCGGCTATTCTAACACAGAGACTGTACGTACGTTTTCATATTTAAAGAATTTGGCACTGATGATTCAAACGCGAGTTTTGAGCAGTGTAGAGTAGCGCTTGTTGTTTGTGATTTCTCCGATCACAAATGCAGACATGGTTTTATGTTTACGCGGTTTATGCAACGCAACGCTTAAAAAGACAGTATAAGTCATTATAATCATTAATTATGTGCCCACTGGATGTAACAAATGCCTCGTTTATAATGGGTTTTAATGTTTTTGTCTCGTCGCTCTGGGACACAGCATCACAATATGGTAAAAGGCGTAACATTTCCATCACACGCTTGAGGTATTCGGCCAATCACAACGCACTGGATAGCTGGCCAATCAGAGCACACTTTGCTTTTCAGACACTTTGTAAACATCTACGCGTTTCAGAAAGGCGGGCATAGAGGAGAAACGGTAATGTACAGTATGTGGAAAATAATGTTTTCATAAACACATTTCATTACACCAAATACACAAAATAATGTTCTTTTTAGCAACATCATATAACCCCTTTAACATATTAAAAGTGTTAAAAAAATTCTCTCTGCTTGGTTACTAAAAATTAAATCAATTTGAGTCCTTGTTGAATTAGTAATTCTTGTAGGCCCAATAATCAGTTGCTTCAGATCGAAATGATCATATATCTGTTTGAGACTCTTTCTAAATGTTTTGTCATCCCAATTAATATTAAAATATTTAATAATAACCTCTTTCAACAAAATCACACAGTTTTAATAATTGTTTCAAGTTTTCATAAAAACTAGTATTAGAAGAGGGAGGTTGAATCAGATTCAGACCAATACATTCCAAATCCATGCAATTTGACCAAGCGATTTCATTACACTGGATGCCAGTTTTCACATAAATCATAACTCCACCCCCCTTAGAACTAACTCTATCTTTCCTATACAGTTTAAAACCAGGTTCTTCTAATGCTGCTGACGCAATTTTCATGAAGCCATGTCTCGGATAAACAAAGACCATCTAAACTAGAATCTAGTAAAATTATGAATTTGATCACTTTTTAATATGATACTTTGTATATTCAAATGACCACCTAAGAGTTTCTGTGTTGATGAACAGCAGAATTGCATACTGTAATATAGAATTATTAATATTTGTTTTTTGTTTTTTTTTGCATGAGTCTCTCACACATTACAGACATTTACAGAACACTGTGTGAGATGGAAGTATGACATCATGTTTCTCCTTTTCAGGCATCAGTCTAAGTTTACACTTTTATGGAGCTTTATATATGATGTTATTGGAGTAATTGGCATCTTTGCTGCCATTTAAAGGCAGTTTAAAAACTCTACTTAAATCGTATTATCTTTCCATTGAATTTGCAGGTGAGCATCTCCGCATCTGCCCACAAGGTTACACCTGCTGCACCAGTGCCATGGAGGACACGCTGTCGAACCTGAGCCGCCGGGAGTTTGAAGGCCTGGTTAGGGAAGCGGGACGTTCCATTCAAGCCTCGCTGAATGCCCAGTACAGGACCTTCGACAGTGAGTCCAAAACTCAAATGCATTCAGTCTTGTAGTTGGTTGGGTTTTGATGTATTATATCTCACAGCTGCTAACACGCCTGTTCAGTTTTTCCACTGTAATGTTAGTAAGAGGATTTTCTAATAACCCAAACGTTTAAGTTTCTTAAACGTTAAACATTTCTCCACCCAAAGCTGAAGAAGAACAGAGTAGCAACTGCAGAAACTCTCAGAGGAAATGAGATTTAGAGGTTTTACAGTGTACTTGTACTGTCACGGACAGCTGTCTTATCCAGAGTGGTATTTTATGAAACTTCATCTGCTTTTAGTTAACATTTTTCCTTTACCCGTCTGCGGATTTAACAGCATCAGGGTTAATGAATGTGAAGGGTTAAAGAGTTGCAGCACTTTGAAGCCCAAACTCTCTCCTGGTTTGTGTCATTGTGAGTTTAGATAAAAGGAAAACTCTAAAGCTCATATGCTTTCACAATGAGTGGTCCTCACAGGGCAATTACAGTGGGTTTTTATGGCCTTTTACTGCGGTGTGTGATAAACAATATAATGATAAGAGTAATGATCGCAGTACTGATATGAGATTTTGATGCAGTTGTTCAATTTCCTGACCGTAATTAGATACTTTCTACAAGCCACAAAATTAGAATGCATCAATTATACATATATATA
>NW_015505277.1:4152194-4172038 GCF_001515645.1 Sinocyclocheilus grahami | reverse complement strand
TATATATATATATATATATATATATATATATATATATATATATATATATATATAAAATTTAACTATTATGTTAAACTAAATAAAAATATTAAAAATAAATAAATATCAACTTATGTTTCTATTTTATAACAATATAATGAAAAATATAAAATAATATTATTAAAACTGCAATGTAAAACAAATTTTCCACAGAAACAAATATTATTTGTAAATTCTATTAAAAGCCATGTAAAAATTCTGTAGTCAGGGTACTTCAGTGTTGTACTGAAATCTGCAACTACACTGGCAAACAGTAGTCAGGGGACAGAGTTGTATGTGATTTCTTTATTAGTTTCACTCTGTGAAAAGTGACTTCCTTTTTTATCCATGCAGCATATTTTCTGGAACTCCTAAATGGCTCTGAACGGTGGTTGGAGGAGGCCTTTGTGGCCTCTTTGGGGGATTTGTACCGGCCTAATGCAGGAGTATTTCGTGACCTTTATGCCGAACTGCGTCGATATTACAGCGGTGCCTCCCTGAACCTCGAGGAGGTCTTGGATGAGTTCTGGATGAGGCTCCTGGAGCGTCTTTTGAAGGCATCTGACCCTGAGACCGCCTCCCTACTCTCTGATGACTTCCTGGAGTGTGCCTCCAAGCAGACAGAAACCCTGCGTCCTTTTGGAGATGCTCCACGGGAGCTGAAGACCAAGCTTGTGCGAGCATTCATAGCTGCTCGGGCATTCGTTCAGGGCCTTAATGTGGCTGGAGAGATTGTACGGAAGGTGTCTCAGGTATAGTGGATTCTTTTTCTTTTTTAGGATGGGTGTGATGTAGTGGTTAAGGCTCAGGGCTTGTAATGGAAGGAAACATGCCGTGTGCCAAGACCATACTACCCTTGAGCAAAGCAATTAATCCCAGGGTGCTCAAGGGTGACTGGTAGCATTCGTGCATGAAAGTTAAAAACAAGCGTTCTACTAAATAAGTTATAAATAAAACCCCTAGATTGTACACTTATGTAGTATTGTTTGGCAATATTTCCAGTCCCTACTAGCATTGGCATCTTCTTGGCAAAATTGCTCAAGTTCCTTCAAATAGGATTGGGTCCATTTGGGAGCAAAATTTTGAGGTGCTCAACTGAACTGCGGTCTAATTTTCTTGATTTTAAGACTCACCAAGTGTCTTTTACATCTTTGTCTTGTTAAAATATGACTCGTCTGCCAATAATCCTCAATGCTCTTGCAATGCAGATCATAGCATATTTTGCTCCAGAAACTCTACTGACATTGATATTTCCAAATGAGTATTCCAGTGTGAACTCCTGGGTTAAGTTTTGCATCAAATATAGCGCTTCACATCAAAGTCTTAAAGTTCAGTTAAGGTTTCATCAGACCAGGGATTCTCCTCCAAGTCTATGACATGCCTTTTGGGCAAACACCAGCAAAGTGATAAAGTCTTTCTCCTTCCACCTTCCTTATGAGCCAGATTTATGAAGTGTTCTTGCTCTTGAAGCGTTATTGTTGCCTCACGACAGTGTCTCTCATCTATGTTATGTAGGACTGTAACTCTTTAGCATTGCCAACCTCTTCTTGTCCAGACACCCAGTTCTGGCAGAAGTTCAATTCTTTGCAGATGCGCAGTTGTTCCATATTTTCTCACCTTTATAATGACAAACCTCACAGTGACTCCAGATGTATTTAATATTAATTATATCCTTGCCCTGACTAGTATTTTTCAAGAATCTTGCCTCAGATCTGCTTATAATGTTCCTTGGGTTCTGCGGTAGAGTGTTTCCTTGGAAATTAAGCGTGTATTCTCCTAGAGACAGGTGTATTTGACATTAGAGTCATACAGCAATGGGAAAAACTCTTCAATGAATCATTGAATCCATGGTGTAACACTGTGCAATTGTGAGAGAGTCCAAGGACACCAAAGACTATATATGGCTTAAACTCAAATATGTAGTTGATTGTATGTGCCTAAATGTATAAAACCATGCATACCCTTGAGTGCCATACTCTGTGTAGGTGGTCTGGTTGCACTAAAAGGGAGCAGTACCTTTGAGTGCCCTAGTACCTAGAAAGTCAATCAACAGATACTCCCAAATTCATCAGTACTAGATCCATGACATCAAGACAAATGCCTACACTGCAGCATTCCCGAAGATGTTTGCCCCAAACCCACACATGGAAAATTAGTCCAAGTCCTTAGTGGCTACCCTACCCTACCCTTCCTTAGAACTCCCTGCTGCTTTGACAAATGAAAGTAGGGCGCAATGGTACCGCTCCATTCTTTAAGGGATTTCTTACAGAATTGGATTCAGTCTCCTGGTGCCAAACTCTCTGGAGATTCCTGCTAAGCAGACATAAATTCTTGCTGATGTTGGGAATATATCAGTTCGAAATATTGTGTGTCCTGTTTAAGTGGTCTTATGTTTTTATATGTAAAAGCTGAATCCACTGCATGGCACATTCCAAGGGATTAGAATTAAACATGAATGCATTTAGTAGCTGTTTGCAAGTCTGAATTAGTAGCATGAGCAGCAGGTTCACGCACGGTCGCAGTAAAGCGATTAAATTGAAGTTGGCTTCGGCTAATATACAGCATGATTACTCTACCTTCCAAACTTGGTTTCCCAAAAGACATTAAAGTTACTGCAAAGTTTTTCTTACATAATAGATTACCTGAATCCACGTGCAGATAACATGCTTAGCTGGAGTCAATAAAGAAAATCAAGCTAGCTCACTTATCTTTACCAACGTTCATGAAAAATGAAAACAAAATTGTTCAGCTTACGCTAAAAGGACTTGCAGTGCTTTTATTACAGGAACAGTTCTCCTGAAGTGATGCTGTGTTAATTGCCTTGCTCACAATAGTATTAGCTCATAGATAAATTCTTAATGGTCACTATTCCCACAGGTTCCTTTGAGCCTGGAGTGTAATCATGCCATTATGAAACTGGTGTACTGCCCTCATTGCCGAGGGCTGGGATCAATCAAACCTTGCGTCAACTACTGCAAGAACGTCATGAAGGGCTGCCTGGCTAATCAGGCTGACCTGGACACTGAGTGGCAGAGCTTTATAGGTAAAGCAGAGATTATACCACACAAACTCTTACTCTTTTGTTGGTTGCTTGATTTCTGTTTTTGTTGCATCACACTGAGGAGAGCTGTCACTTTGCTAAATACAGTATTTCGGTTTCGGCCTTGACATGAAACTTACTTGACACTGGTAATTTATTCACACACTCTCTTTTCCTCAGAAACCATGCTACAGGTGGCCTCCAGTTTTGGTGTCGAGCCCAGTATGGACACGGTGATCTATTCAATTCCTGTGAGAATCTCAGAGGCTGTTCTCGCCATGCAGGAGAACATGGAGATCTATACCAGCAAGGTTAGGACATTGAAATAAGCATCTATTTTAAACTTGTGCGAGTAGGTTCGATTCAGATGCACGTGAGGTGTCGGTTTAAACAGTTTAAAGATTTATTGATCATGTAAGGACCGTTTATACAACTATACACAGAAGTTTGGGTTGCGTTTCAGGTTTTCAAGGCCTGTGGGGACCGTGGTGAGGAAGGAACACCGAGTTCAATATCTGAGGAGCCGAAAAAGAAAGGAAGTACAGTTACTGTCCTGGAATACAAACCCAGCCCCAAATCTGCAGCAAGACTGGAGGTGCAGGTATGTGCATGTGTGGCAGTATCCACTTTTGGCCAAATTTTATGAGTTTTGTACAATGTTATTGAAGTGTGTGTGCAATTCCCAGGTCACAGACGTGTCCAGTAAACTGAAGGAAATGCAGTTTTACTGGATTCAACTCCCTTCGGCTCTGTGCAGCGGTAAAACAGCTTCTTCAACCAGCAGTGACAAATGCTGGAATGGCATCACAAAAGCCAGGTATTACATTTTTATAGAAAATATAAAATATTTTCATTCTACGATGAGAGGTGTCCATTCAACTGGTCAGAATGTGTAATTTGGGGAAAATTTTTATATAATCAATCAATTTGTGCTTTTCAAGGCTAAATAGTTGTGCAGGATTTTGATGGATGACTTTTGAGATGTACACACATTATGAATTTATAGATCGTTACTCATGGTCAGTGCTGGCAGACGTCTGAAAACTGCATCCGTCTCTCTTTTTGCGGCCAAAGTCATTAAATTGACTGTTTAGCTATCACTGCCACAGAACTGAACTCCCATTGCCCAAAGTCATCAGAAGTGATTAATCACTGGATGAGGTTTACATCTTCATTTGTAGATTTAAGTACCGCAGAACTTTATTTTTAGTCAGCACTAATACCTCTTAGCTCCGTATAACTAAACTGGCAATCTCATGGGGGTAATTAATGCATACTGGTATGTGATTAGTGATGTTTGCTAACACAAACATCCTTATTACTATTGCTCAATTACGGTCCATATACAGACAATGAAAACAAAACCCTACAGACTTCCATTTAAGGAGGGACTTGAGCCAAATCTAAAGACTAGAATATCCGAGACTTGACGACATACAGCTAAAACACCCTAGCAACCACATATCAAATCACTCAGAATACCATAACAATATACTAACTGCTAAAGTCATTGCATTGCAACCACCTAGACCTTGAACTAGACCCTAGCAACCACACAGCAACGCATTAAAAACCAGTCAAACGGTTTTGCAACATGCTAAAAACCAATCAGAGCACCTTAGAAATGTGCTAAAAACCACTTAGTATTGTAGCAGCAAGTTCTGCAAAGCATGATGTGCTACCATCGAGTTTGTATTATTGATGTACAAGCTTGGTTTTTATTTCAGTGCAAGGTCGTTAATTGTGAAAAATGTAATACAAGAGCTATTTACAAAATGTGCGTGATTGAAATGTTTCTCATTTTTTCTGCAGTTACCTCCCAGATGTCATGGGTGATGGGCTGGCCAATCAGATTAATAACCCAGAGGTAGAGATCGACATCACCAAGCCTGACAGGACTATACGTCAACAGATCATGCTGCTGAAGATCATGTCAAACCGCCTGAAAAACGCACTCAATGGCAACGATGTAGATTTCCAAGACACAAGTAAGCGGCTAAAAATGCTAAAGAGCTAACTAAAAATAAAAGACATGATAATTATACAATTGGCTTCATGAAACAAGAGAACAAATTTGTGTAAATCATTCAGCATCAACTGAATTTATTCAGTCCACTAGTTAAGTCTGATTTACTACTGTTACATGAATGAGGCTCAGTGATGCTAAATTTAGCACTGTTTTAGGGCTGGATGGTTTTGTAATTTGCAGTAGTGATTTTGTCTCCTTAAGTATGCTGCAATTTCATTTAAATTAGATATTGCATAGCTACCATTACTTCTGTGACCTGTTTTCCACCAAAGTAATCATCATGTTTTTTTCCATGATGTGTTTCTAGGTGATGATTTTAGTGGCTCAGGAAGCGGCATGTGTGCAGACCACCTGTGCGTCCGTGGTAGACCTCCAGTCTTTGGGCCGAAAACGGACAGGCCTAAACTCTATGCCCATGTCCCTGAAAACAAAAGAGTCAAAGGATCCGGGAACCAGATTCAGCCTTCCGTCATCTTACTGGTTCTGTTACTCGCGACTCTACTGCTGAGACTATAATGGAGACGCTAAATCGAACTTTGGGATCTGGGTCAGGAAAGGGATAGGACAAGGAATGTTTCAAAAGAAAAAGAATAGATAAAAATGAGAAAAGGTGAGCTTAAAAATTGCCAAAAGAAACGTTTTGAGTGAATGGACATTTTAATTCCTCTGGAATACGACATGAGAATAGGTGGAAAAGGAAGTTTGTTTCTGTGTATTTTTATGTTTTGTAATATACGTCAGAATTAAGAGCTGACTTGTTACATCACTTGACATCTTGCTTTATCTTTGAATGTAAAAAGATGAACTGGTCAGGAAGAATGGTGGTGTAGATTTACAATACGAGGTTCTCAGCCACCTAAGCGACTTACCCACAATTCTTTGCTTTTAAAGTCACACAGTCACCAAGTCACCTCATGTTTCATTTCACCATGCTTGAGTTACGCAAGTTTGTCTTTGCACAACTGTTCTTTTTGTCTTAAATATTTCAGAGATGGACATTAAAAACAAAAAACTACATCAGTCTGATCCCTTTTAGATTACAAAATGTATGAACTTTGGCATGGACATGAATTGAAATACAGAATTGCTGAATATCTGAGGAATTATGTAATTAATTGGAATTATGAATGTTTTTTTTTTTTGTTTTTTTTACTGTGATTCACTTGGTTGAGTCAGCAATTATTTTGTATGATAGCAAGCTATCATACAAAATACCAAAATATAACACAAAAAAACTGTCAGGAAATGTTTTTCACACCAACATCAAAAGAAAAAAATATTTTGCATAAAGGAAAATATAGCCTATTTTTATTGCATTTCTTAGTAATTATTTTCATAATCATTTTTATTTAAACTTTTATTAATATTTTCCTCATTTTCCACATCTAACCATTGTTAAAATAAGCAAAATTATAAACCGTTTTATTAGATTTATATTTTAAATAAATATCATCATAAGAAGAAGAATTTATTTTCAATTGTTTCATAATTTTCATAATTTAGCAGAAAAAAAATCACAGAAGAATGCATGATGTAATGGTAGTTTATTATTATTATTTATACAGATTTTTTTTAAATATTGTTTCCAAATAGGATGATTTTCATTAAAATTAGAATTTTTCACTTTACATTAATGAAATTTTAATTAGAACTTGACTTATTGACTTAATTATCATGAAGAAAACATTAGAATGCTAAATGAATAAATTGGTCAATTTATCCCCCAAAGAAATAGGCTTTAATTTTAATGGCAAAAAAATTTTTCTCTGATTTTGAGGTGAAATATGACCCAGACATGTGATTCTCTTGTCTAAAATGTAAATGTAAAACAATAAGCTTTAACAATAAGAATGCAAAACAATATTTGCTTCACTCAACCCAATGCAAACCTGCATTTGGAAACTCATGGCTGCATTGTTGCTCAGAGCAGTGCAAATTCATATTTGTAATGTCACTTCTGGAGAACTTTCAGCACTGAAGGCAAGTTAAATAGAAGCATGTGTCAGCCTTGAATATGATTTGCCTAGAATGGAATTTCATTATAACCAAAGCCAATGGGAAGCAGTCATTTACAGAATGTACTTTTAAAATAAAAACTGTCACTTTGAATAAAAGTTCGTAAGGCATAATGACAATTGTACGACTGATTCCAGAGCAATATGATTAATTAGACTTGTGGTAGTGATGTTTTAAAACATTTCCAAGGAGCTCATTCAGATTTACGAACGTAACGTTACGATTTTTCTGAACGTTTGATCAGACAAAAAAAAATTAAAATTAAAATTCCTACAAAATGTCTTACACTATATCAGCATCTAGTCACTGAACGTTGCATTTAAAGGTGTCAAACGATCTTCACGTTTCTGATATTCGTTTTTCTGATGCACAACTAGAGCTGAATCCACAAGGACCTGGTTTTGTCAGACACAAAATGTAAAAAGTTGTGGAATGTAAACGCAGCTGAAAATGTACATGACGTAGTGTACGATCTGTCACAGGAAGGTTCGTTTTTGTACTCGGTTGTCCGATATAAATGAAAAACACATTGTATACTCTTAAGTCGATCGCATGACTCAATGAATGGACATCGAGAAGAGCTCAAACACAAGCCTAATGTGTTTCATATGACAGTGACAGATTGAGCACACACTCATTCAAGAGAGGCAGAGGTGTGTGTTAATGAACATTTGATTGTTATATTTCAGCACTAGCATTTTATTTGAGGTATGAATTTATAAATTTGGTCTGTTTTACATAATAAACATGCACAGTTGTTTAAACAAAACGGATGTTGTCTGTGTTTTTTAATCATTTCTTTTCATTTCTACCAGACCTTGAACGTGCTCAAGTCTTTTAGTATTTTTTTTTTTTTTATAAAATTGGAAATTTTTCTGAAAAATGTGAAGCCGTAACCTTTTATACAGCTAGTGTTTAACTGGCCTTTGAAACACGTTCTAGATAAAACTGTAATTCTTCGGGTCATATTCCTGTATTTCTGGGGTCATGCTCAGGTGGAAGGCCTTACCTCTAGTGTCTTTGGTGGACAGAGGTGAACATGGTCCGATAGATGCGCATTCGTCTCTGATCAATTTTCCATTGACCACTGTGAAAACAACAAAACCGTTATGCATTCGTTCATCATAATAATAAACCAATATTCTGGCCAATTAATCAGCTGATATTTAGCCATTTTGAGATTATACTTCCCATTGTATCAGATGCTGAATAAATAGACAATATTGATAATGTATTTTTTTATCAAGAGTATTTAAAAAACATTTAAAATAGTTTTTGAGCAAAGATTCAAAGAGTTTAAGAAATGAATAGTGTTATTCAGAAAGGATGCATTAAATTGCATCAAAAGTGACAGTAAAGACACATAATGTTACAAATGATTTATATTTCAAATAATGCTGTTCTTTTTAACTTTCTATTCATCAAAGAATACAAAAAAAAACATGCATCACAGTTTCCAGAAAAATATCAAGTGGCACAACTGTTTTCAGCATTGATCATAAGAAATGTTTCTTATGCAGCAAATCAGCATATTATACTGTTTTCTGAAGGATCACGTGACTCCGAAGACTGGAGTAATGATGCTGAAAATTCAGCTTTGTTACAACAGGAATAAATTAGAATTATAATTATTATTTATTACAATTATTATTATTAATTATTATGTGTAATAAATTACACAATTAAAATATTCTATATTCAAATAGATACCTTTAGTTTTCTTTTATTAAAAATGTATTGATATTTCACAATATTAATATTATTATTTTTACTGTATTTTCTATCAACTTTTGAATGATAGTGTATTATGTTTTGTTTTAACAATTTTGTGAATGTCTTGTTTGCACATACCAGTGTTTAGTATCATTGAGATATTATTATAGTTGCGTTTGAATGCGTTTTTTATTATTGTTATTATTTATTATTTTTGTTATTTTCCATTTTAATAAAAATATATGTAGTTTTTATGAATTTTCATTTCAGTTTTAATTTTAATTACTTTAGTATATGAAGTTAACCTAAATGAGAAATGTTTCCTTGGCAAGTTTTTTGAACATTCTATTTTATTTATTTTTATTTTTGGCCATACAGCATTGTTTGGACCTACATCCTATGTAGAAACACTAGAGAGACAAATCCTCCAGAGAAAAGCACACTGTGAACACCCTAAATACACAGCTATCAGATTCTGCCAAGTTCCTCGATGCCCTGCTGAACCTTCTGCGTGATTCACCAGCGCTCGGATCTGGCCTCATTTGTTCTAGAAGTGTGGCCTTTATCTCACAAACACTTCTTAAATAACAGTGTTGTTACTGGAGACTACATCTTATTCTCACAGGAATGGACCGCTGCAGGAGGGGGTCATTTCTCATTTCATACTTTAAATCCCATAAGACCTGTCTGTAAAAACAAATCCTCTGCTCGCACACAACATGACTGATTTTTAAAGTCTGCTTCATATAATGTATACGAACCTCCTGTGTGGTTTAAAAATAATACAACACAGCAAAGGTAAGTAATTTATCTGTAAATTAATTAATGCACATTTCATGACAGAAGTAATTTATTCCCGTGATGCAAAGTTTAATTTTCAGCAACCATTACTCCGATGCTTCAGAAATCATTCTAAAAATGGTAATTATTTCAAACTTTTGACGTGTAGTGTCAATATTTACCCACAATGTAATAAAAATAATATATTAAAAAAACAATTTTTAAAGAACATATATATATAAAACAATGTATTCTTGAAAAACAATTATTATCTTATGCAACTGACCTTGTTTCAAGGATTGATTTTTATGGATTTAATTACAGGTAAATCATTTTTATTTTCAGAATTGTTCCTAATTTTCATGCAAGTCTACATAATGGTATTTTTATATATTTTTTTATTTATACAGATTTTATTTTTAAAAATGTAATACATTAATAAGAACGCAAATATTTCACATTAATGAGAATTTTGTGAGAAATTTTACTTAACTGTCATGAAAACTGCGAGATAATAATGCATAATATATATTTTTTTTTTATTTGAAAACTATTATCATAAATAAATTTAGTCACAAATAAATGTGTTCTTGTTTTAAGTGTTTTATACTGGAAAACAAGACCAAGGTTTGTTTAAAAGTCGATTGAGACATAGTACCTTGGGCGTCGCTAGGCCATTTTTAGGGGGCTATAGCCCCCCTAAAATGATTACTCGGCCGCCCCCCTAAAAATGTTGTGATTAGCTCCATAAACTGTACACAAATTTGTGATCGCCTCAGTCCCCTTTAAATTTCATATGAAAACGGCAGCAGACTTCGGCTCCTCCCTATCTTTCAGAGCAAGAAACAGAGGACATGGTGTGTGTTTATCGATAGATTGTTATAATATCTACATCGGTGCAGTTCTTTGTCATAAAGACAGTTTACAAAATATCATGGGGGAGCAATCGGTTTTCCATCTCCTGTCAAGTTTTCTCTGCGTTCACCCCTCATCACACCACAGCTGTTTTCTCCAGCGACAATTAAGCCCTTAACACATAGGCTATATAAACACAGACTATATATAAAACGATCATGTTGCCATTTTTATTTGAAAATTTTACTTTTAATATAAAACATATTAATTACAGTGCATATGGCAAATAGTTTTGCATACTTCAGCTAATGAAAGAGGGTTGTACTAGAAATGCAAACAGTACAATTTTGTTTGTACAGCAAACAGGTGTGTGTGTGTGTGTGTGTGTGCCTACTTAACCATATTTTGGGGACAAATTTGTACCCAAAAGTGAGCTAAACATGACAAAATCTCCAAAAACCTCCTTTTGGGGATGTCCTCATTTGTAAAACTGGTATAAAAATAAAGTAAACTACGTTTTTTTTTAATTGTAAAAATGCAGAAAGTTTCTAGTAAGGGGTGGGTTCAGGTGTAGGGTGATAGAATACACAGTTTGTATAGTATAAAAACCATTACCCCTATGGAATGTCCCCATTTAGATAGCTAAGTAAACGTGTGTGTGTGTGTGTGTGTGTGTGTGTGAGAGAGAGAGAGAGAGATCAGGATTCAGGAAGACTTGTATGGCTTATTCAGTACTCAAATGTTATACCTATCTATGCAGTACAGTGGAATACAATAAGTTGAAAAATGCAATAAGTTTAGTTTACCACCTTACCCTATTAGTCAATCATTTTTTATTTTATTTATATGTTTACTATTATTTTTTATTATTATACCCTCATTGGAGGCTGAGCCCCCTTAAATCTTAGAATCGCACCTGCCTAGTACCAACCTGGCACACGGACACACTCGTCTCTGTGGTGCTCGTCCCACGCTTTGGTTTTGCAGGTCTTGCTACACTTAAAGACCTCACGACAGCGGCTACAGGCCGACAGCTGCACACCCACCGAACGGCCGCACTCATAGCAGTATTTGAAGTGTTGCTTTCTGAAATCAAAACCACAGACACACAGTTAACACAATCAGCACAAAACACACTTTGGTTTGCAACAGTGTGTAATAAAGAAGTACCTCTGCACTCTCTGACTGATGCGTTTATTAAAGGAAGTCCTGTTGTTCTCCTCAGGAGAGCTCAGCAGACTCGTCATCGTTCCTGATCCGGTACATAGAAGCTTCTCTGTGGGACTGACACCTCAAACAACACACAAGCACACAAATTAGCAACCTGTGATTTGTTAACTGAGTGACACTTAAAGTGAGTTTTGCTTCGTCAAATACAGATGACACTGTAATAGGCATAAAAAGTCGAGCACGTCTCCAAACAATGTTCTATTAAATCTCTTTATTTTATTAAATATATTTTCACAATAAAATATAATAATAATTATTATTATTATTTCAATTATTAAATTTATTATAGATTGTAAAATATTATTAATTATTTTAAATGAAATATTATTACATTTTGTTACATTATTTTTAATTAGAATATATACAAATATTTATATATGTTCCTTAATATATTTAGAATGTATAGTAATTAAAATAATTTAGAAAATGATTATTACTGTTATTATGTATTTTTATTATTATTAAAAATTTTAAAATATTATAACTATTAAATCAACCAACAAGAATGCATATTAGGCATTTCTATTATTTTTATTATTCAGAATATAAAGAATATTTTAATGCATGTCCATTAATATCTTCAGAATAATGAATAATTATATTATTAATTCTTAATTAAAAATGATTCATTATCTGTATTACTTATTATTAATTATTCTAAACTACATACAACTATAACATTTTGTTAAATCAACCAACAAGAATGCATATTGTATTATACATATATATTTTATTTAGAATATATAGAATTATTTAATGTATGTTCATTAAGAACATTTAGAAAAATCTGTCAAAAAATTTATATTTATAAATAGTATATTTATAATAAACTTATAAAAAAATTACCTAGAAAATCAATTAATTATAAATAATTTAGGTTGATGTTTACAAAATATTTTATTCATTTTACATTTAATTAATCTAATTATTATAAATACTACTACTAATAATAATAATAATTCTGATCCGGTAGATACAAACTTCTCTGTGGACAAACACACAAATTAGCAACCTGTGATTTCAATCGATAGGACACAAACTCCTTAGAACGGATGCACAAACCCTGAAAGCAGTGAGACAAAATCCATAAAGTGCTGCGCATTTATAGAAACGATCAGCCAGTCTCACCGAGTACATCTTAGCTCCGTTCCTTCTCCTTTCTTATCACCGCCTGTCTCAGCAGTTCTCCCATGAGGCCTAGCAACTGCCGGCAGGTGTTACAGGCTTGTCTCTCATGGTTGTTGAGGGCATGGTACAGGGTGTGGGCCATGCGCTGGTTCTGGAGGGAAAGCAGAACCGGTCTGATGAGCAGATCATAATTGGTTGAGGTGATAAATGAGATTTCAGATGATCTGGAACATGGGATGAACTGGCGATGAAAAGCTGCACCTGTTGGAATGCGCAGTGCGCATAATCCACGACTGTTCCCACAGCGCACCTGCGGCCCTCGCCCACCACAACAGGCATGTGGATGTCAGTGCCCGCTTTGATCAACTTCTCCAGCTTAACCAAGTGAAACAGAAACAAAGAGAGCACAGTGATTAGAAATAACTACATTTATTTTTCCCTATTTACTTGATAGACTAGCTTCTGAGGTGCTAAATTGTTCCTGAACAGGAGTCGACTGTTGATTCAACCTGATCTTGTGTGGAAAAACATGAATATATTTTCTGTGAAACATTAAATGCAAAACATGCCTATCAGTGTCAGAAATAACTGTTTTATTATTTTTTCTTTAAAGGAGATCAAATCAAACCAAATCAGTGTTTTTTTTTTTCATTATTTAAATATTTCTTCTAACCATATTAAATATAGGGTGTGACCATTTTACGTAAAATTCAATCAATTCATTAAAATAAATATTCCTCATCCTTGATTTGAATTATCAGTATAATTCAGTGTTCCAAATACCAAAAAAGTCATTCCTTAAAGGGCAATTTTAGTCTCTTTTTTTGAATTTCATTAACATTTTTGTCACTTTTGGTGCTATTTTTGCCCCAAGCTGTTTAATTTCTGACACCATTTCCAGTTTCCAGGTTAAAAGGTCTGCTAAGTGACACTTAAATTGACTTTTATTTTGTCAAATACAGATGATGCTTTAATAAGCGTAAACAGTCATGAATATCTCCAAATAACGATCTATTAAAGGGTTAGTTCACCCAAATATTAAAATTAGCCCATAAATTACTCACCCTCAAGTCATCCTAGGTGTACAGTATATGACTTTCTTCTTTCAGACGAATCCAGTCGGAGTTATATAAAAAATTGTCTTTGATCTTTCAAGCTGTTTAATGCCGCTCAGCAGGTGTTGCATGCATCAGTCCAAAAGCAGTTAAATAAAATGCGCCCAACCATAAAAAAAGTGTCTCACGCAGCTCCGGGGGGGTGAACAAAGGCCTCCTGCAGCGAATCGATGCATTTTTGTAAGAAAAATATCTATATTCAAAGCGTAATAATCACTTTAATGTAGTTTGCGCTCACTGTTGTACACTGGAAACTTGAAAGATCAAAGACCATTTTTAATATAACGCCGACTGGATTCGTCTGAAAGAAGAAAGTCATATACACCTAGGATGACTTGAGGGTGAGTAGTTTATGGGCTAATTTTCATTTTTGGGAGAACTAACCCTTTAAATCTACTTATTTCATTAAATGTATTTTTACAATAAAATATTTATTTTCTAATTAATTCTATTTATGTAATAATAAATTAAGTAGATTATTCAGTTATTGCATAATAAATTCCACAAAAATATATTATTATTATTATTGAATATATGAAATCATATTTTTGTTTTTGTTGTAAAGTACATTTAATTAATCTATTATAAATGTTTCTGCTAAATCAACAAACATGAGTGAATTTTTCCTAACCTAACTAAATTGAAATTAATATTTCAACTTTTATTTTATAATGCATAGTGCAACTACAGAACCACTATGCAGAAACATATTTCATGTATGCACAGTCACGTATTTCCCCGTGAGATTACATAGGATAATTAGTTGAAGAAGATCACCAGCTTGACTTGGTTGTGTGGATGTGGCCCACGGTCATAGCTGATGTTGGCAAGGGCACAGAGAGCGCTGCCCACATGACGAGTGAGAGGAAGATTAGGATCAGCCCCTCCAGCTAGCAGTTCATCCACAGCCTGGGAAAACAGCGTTAATATACACGGCACGTCAAAGCAATGCCATAGCGTTCTCACCCTCATCCTTCAGTAATGACTTATTATTCCACATTCATTCTGTGTCTTTGAACAGACAGTATTTAATTATGCCATAAAAGATGATTCCTTGCAAATAGCTGCACTACAAATGATTCAGTCGGAATAAGTGATGTCAGAAATGATTACATACAAGGTCGTTGCCTCTCGCAATGGTCAGAGACAGGGGTCAATGGCCACTCCACACATTGTTGGGGTTTGCGTTGTGAGAAAGGAGAAGTGCCATCACATCTCTAGCATTCTGAAAGAAAAATGAGGCTTCTTATTATTATTATTATTCACAAATAAATTCCAATTCATTTAATTGAATCCTCCATTGAAAATAACATTTTATGCATTTCTTTAGGAATTTTAATTTTTAAATATTACTTCATCTAATAATCTTGTAGTTTTTAATTAGACAGTGTATTTAAAAAATATTACTAATATTAATTAATCAAATTAAATTAAATAAAGTACTGTTATTATTATATGTTTCCATTCCAATTAATAATTATATGGTAATAATACAATTTTATATGCAAATTAAAACTTATAAAATTATGTAAAAATTATATATATATATATATATTTATATATATATATACACTCACACACCTACATAATATTACAATACATACATACATTTTTTTTCCAAGGAGTATCATGTTTTTTCAGTGTTTATGTTGTATTCTTACTGCATATTCGCTGTCTCTTTGGCAGGCCACATGTAGTGGTGTCCTCCCGCCTTCCTGAGGAAGTTCAACAGGGGCTTCACAAAATTTAGCCAGGGGTCCAGAGGCCATGAGATGCTGATTCTTAAAGGCCTGGGGCTCAAACCCTTTTGCTGTCATGAACACAAATAGAAGAAATAAATATGACCAAATAGATGCCTTGCTGTTGATATTCTAGTAAAATGTAGTGATACTGAATACTAAATAATTAAATAAATTAAATGGAATTAAATGACATTAAATTGGAGGTACCTCTGGAAGTAGAGGTATGTCTGTACGAGCCCCACACTCCAATAGACGATGGACACCCTTGACAAGGGCAGCTTTGATAGCCAAGAAGATGACAGGCATGGGGACGGTAGAGGCATTTGGGTCTGCTACTCTCTCCAACAGAAGCTTAATTGTAGTCCATCGATTCCTGTCTTTCAGACCAGACAATCACCAATTACAAAACAACAACGTTTCATTTTCATTAAAATCATGAGGATTTGTAGGACCAAACAATAACATGCCCATCATATTTCATGACAATTTTTTAAAAATCTCATTCTCATTGCTTAAATGAACAAAAAATAAATAAATATATATATATATAGAGAGAGAGAGAGAGAGAGAGAGAGAGAGGCATCGTGCCCATTCAAAGTGAGGGGGCACGTGCCCCCTCAGATTTTTGAGCCAAGTGGATTTTGAATGCAGCTTCCGAAAGACAAAAAATTGCAGAATAATATTTTCTATATTTGATACAATCACACCAGCATCATTAAATCGTTCAGTGCACATATCATCAGCTGCTAAAATTTGAATCTGCGTTCGCTGGCTGGCGCAGAGCCAGAGACAGACGCGTTCCCTTTCAAGGGAACTTCAAACTGCGTCCTCTAGGGGTCGCTATGGGGAAACGCCTCATTGTGACCTGTGTCTGAAGCATACATTGAAAAAACACCAACAACACGTTGGCCGGCGACAGCCCATGACGTCACTACCGGTGCGACTATAGTATAAATAGGCGCCGGGAGAACACATCATCCTCTTCTTCGTCTTCACTGACTGTTTTGTTTGAAGCGTGCATTTCCGTGGTAAGAGCGATCTCTATTCCTATCATAATGGCGAGCATAATGGCTTATGCTTTCAGGCTGCCCTGTCTGGTACACCGTATCTAGGTCGCCCTGAGGGTCTTCCTCTTCCTATCCCCGCTTGCTGAGGCATCGAGCGGGAAGTATAGGTGGCATTTGCGAGAACCTTCTTGTGTAATGCTGTCTCAGGCAGTGCTCGCCTTAGAGGGTTGTATTTGAGCTTGCCTCTCCCGTTTGGCTCAGTACTTCCGGGTATCTGTGAACAGATGCTTGGGAAGCTCTTAAATCCATGCTATGGTAAGTGCACACGCTAAGCTTTGTGCACTTTCAGAAATCCACATGGTGGTAAGTGTGCACGCTGAACACTTTGCGGACTTTCTAAAATCCACATAGTGGTAAGTGGGCACGCTGAGCACTTTGCGCACTTTCTAAAATCTACATAATGGTAAGTGTGCATGTTAGACTTTGCTCACTTTTCTGAAATCCTGTACGGTAAGGGTTACGCGTTATTAGCCTCGTTCCCTTTCTCTGAGTTGGTTTAGACCCCGGTACCTTGGGCTCCACTCAACCAGTGTGTCTCTGTTGACACTCTTTTGAAGCATCGCTCCCCTCACCACTGAGGGTTATTGTGAGCATGGTGCTTTCTTTCGAGTGTTTGAATTCTCTCCCTTTCTGAGGAGTTGGATTCCTCGCTCCGTGGGCTGTTCTCGTTGTAGAGTTTAGCAGTGCTCCCCTTTATCAAAGGGTTGGCTATGAGCACGCTACTCCTTTCTGATTTCGGAGTTCTCCTCTCAAGTGAGAGTTGAGTTCTCTGTTTTCCCAGAGCACCTGGAACCAGCAGCATCAGGCGAACTAGGCTCTTCCTCCACCTCTCTGATGCGCTGAATTTTTTGACTAGCTTGCAGTACGCTTATCCTTCTGATTCTAAAGATCGTGCTGTAGGTCGAGCCCCCTCTCGTTGAGACCTGGGTGTTGTGCTCCCTCAGCTAATGTAACTTACTGCTAGCCGTTCTAGCATTGGAACATGCTGTAGGTCGAGCCCCCTTCTCGATTGAGAACTGGGTGTGTTGATCCCTCAGCTAAGTAAATTACTGCTAGCTGTCCCAGCATTGGAACATGCTGTAGGTCGAGCCCCCTTCTCGATTGAGAACTGGGTGTGTTGATCCCTCAGCTAAGTAAATTACTGCTAGCTGTCCCAGCATTGGAACATGCTGTAGGTCGAGCCCCCTTCTCGATTGAGAACTGGGTGTGTTGATCCCTCAGCTAAGTAAATTACTGCTAGCTGTCCCAGCATTGGAACATGCTGTAGGTCGAGCCCCCTTCTCGATTGAGAACTGGGTGTGTTGATCCCTCAGCTAAGTAAATTACTGCTAGCTGTCCCAGCATTGGAACATGCTGTAGGTCGAGCCCCCCTCTCGATTGAGAGCTGAGTGTTTGCTCCCTCAGCTAGATATTTACTGCTAGCCACTCCAGCATTATACCTTAGATCGAGTTGATGACTTCTCAAACATAGTGTTCTGGGATGCACCATTTCCATTTATGGGCTGCTCTTTCAGAGTGTCACGAGGGCCCCTTAGAACAGTATTTTTAAATCCATGTTATGGTAAGTGTGCACGTGAAGTCTTTGTACACTTTCTAAAATCCACACTGTGGTAAGTTCGCACGCTAGTACTTTGCATTCTTTTTAAAATTCTGTACGGTGAGGGCTTCGCGCGGCAGCTTTGTGCCCTTTCTTGAGCTGGTTAAGCCCCGGTTCCACCTTGGTCTGGCCCTAACAGGTAAGTTTTTGGGGTATGTAGCCTAGGCCTTTGGCCGTAGGGGCTAATGTCACTGACAGCCGTCTTAACGTCCTAGGGGCAACTCCCATGGCTATGGTAGAGTTGGTACTTAGTGCTCGCCATGGTTTTCTGGCATGCACTCCCCTCAGCATGGTGGCGTGGGTATACCGTTCCCCATAGCGACCCCTAGAGGACATCGTTCGAAATTCCCTTGAAAGGGAACGTCTCAGGTTACGCATGTAACCATGGTTCCCTGAGTAGGGAATGAGACACTGCGTCCTCTAGGTTTCCTGCCATGCTTCGGACTCAAGCGTCAGACGAAGAAGTGGATGATGTGTTCTCCCGGCGCCTATTTATACTATAGTCGCACCGGTAGTGACGTCATGGGCTGTCGCCGGCCGGTCACAACGAGGCGTTCCCCATGGCGACCCCTAGAGGACGCAGTGTCTCGTTCCCTAGAATAGAGATCGCTCTTACCACAGAAATGCACGTTTCAAACAAAACAGTCAGTGAAGACGAAGAAGAGGATGATGTGTTCTACCGGCGCCTATTTATACTATAGTCACGCCGGTAGTGACGTCATGGCTGTCGCCGGCCAACGTGTTGTTGGTGCTTTTTCAATGTATGCTTCAGACACGGGTCACAACGAGGCGTTCCCCATGGCGACCCCTAGAGGACGCAGTGTCTCGTTCCCTAGTCAGGGAACCATGGTTACATACGTAACCTGAGACGTTTTTACAGCACTGATTATAACCAATCATACACGATGCTGTTGAGCTTATGAATGCAATGACCAATCAGAGGCGTTCAGATGAGTCATCGCTAAAATGCGGTGTTTTCTTCACTCGCTCGCTATCTGAATACCTCTTTCTGGCTAATTCTCTCATTAGAAACAACAAACTGCAGATGTGTGTATGAATCTGTAAGTAAGATATTAATTTCACAGTGTAAACAGCTTCGGGATTTTAATTTTGAGTTTTTGAGAGTGCTTGTACTCTAGACTGTCAGTGAAAATGTTCTTTGATAATGTAAATGTTCTTTGCTCTCTTTCTGTACAGTGAAAGTGTTATGATAAGTAGCCTAACTTACAATGTTTTAATTCACATTAAATTTCAATGTTAAATTCACATTAAATATAAAGTCAGTCGTATTAAAAATATGTTATGGCATGACACCCATATCTGTTACTTAAGTAAACAGACAGGTTTTTATGTATAGTTAATAGATTACATTATTAGGCTACTTTGACCATCGCCCACTATAGATCAGCTAACTATAAAGGTGAGAATCCAGATATTTCATGATATAGTTAATGCGTTTGAGAATGTTTTGAATAAAAAGGGGGGGGGGGGGGCCAGAAGGGCTATTGCGGCTG
>NW_015505277.1:4150383-4152184 GCF_001515645.1 Sinocyclocheilus grahami | reverse complement strand
TGTATATATATATATATATATATATATATATATATATATATATATATATATACATATATATCACATTGTCTTAAAATGGTTGTTTAATTGTTGTTTTTAATTAATATTATTACACATTTTTTATATTTTTATTTTGTTTACAACTTAAATAAGAAACTAAAAACACTACATATTTTTATTTTATATTATTATAAAAAATATTTATTCACATTACACTAATACGATCTTTTGGGGGAAATATGCTAAGTTGTCATGAAAATGCAATGTATTTTTGAAAAATGATATATGATCCATATATACTTTTGTGAGATTCGGATAAATACAAAAAAGTGTAGGAATTTGTCTACTAACTCTTCAAGAGTGCAATTTTCCGGACTGTCTCCTGGGTGTCTGTTGGAGTCACTGTTCCTGTCTGGCACAGGATCTCAGCACTCTTCTGCAGGATCTCCTCTGTGACATCAATGTGAAAACTAGTTATAGAACATGCAGAATCAAAGGTAGGATCATCTGATCTGATGCTCCTCTCCAAGTTTTCATCAGTCTCCAGATTTGTCACCTCTTGCTCAGTCAGCTACTGTCTTTGCTTCCTTCTCTCGCCATGATACTGAACCCAATGGGATTTTATCATCAAAGACTTGAATAGATTTTGACATGATTATAACATGCGGTTCTTCTGTCTGTCTTGTTCATGTTCAAGTTGAAGGACTATCTCCTTGTTTGGGTCTGTATTTTCATTGATTTGATAATGAAGTTGAGGTTCCTCAGAGTTGCTGAGGCCTTCGTGTTGGTCAGGCTGAGGAACTATCTCATCTTAATTTATATCCTCACTTATTTGCCCTTGAGCTTCAAGTTTCTCCAGGTCATTGAGGTTCTCTGGCTCAAGGCTTTGGTCAACTTGGTTGCTTTCTCTTGGTGTCTCAAATGTCTCTTGGCTGCTTTCATCTTTGGGTGTTCCTGTCATTGGATATGGAGAAGATTCATGGGAGACGGCTTCCAAAGGCTTAATCTTTAGCGTAACCGACAGAAAAAAGGGAGGAGCAAGAAAAGAAGGAGAAAAATTATTTGACTTACAATGCTTGAAAAACAAGCAAACCAAAAAACCCATTATGAATCCCTAACGTCCTCTCTGTATTATTACCTGTGACTCTGGGCTGATATTCTGTGTCACTCTCTCAGCCAACGTCTTATGTAAAGACTGAAGTGGGTAGTAGAGGACATGACAGACAGCCAGAGCAGACATGCCTTCATCATTTAACTTATTAACATCAGCCCCGCTGTCCAGCAGCATGTGGATGACATCGACATGACAATTAACCTACACAGACACACAACAAACCTCATTGATCATCAGTAAGCATGCATTTATTGTGGATCGTTATTACTGATCTGAAACCTGTAGTTTATCCATTTATCCAATGTTCCTTTGAAAAATAAAAATCAATGCTGCCACCTTCTGGCAAATATTAGTCACTATTTACATGCCAAGAAGCATTTAAAATGAGCATTTTCTACTGAGTTAGATTGGATCTTGCTTGTATCTTGCTAAAACTGAAGCTTACCGTGGCTGCAATGAGAGCCGTATGTCCCCGTGCATCACTCACGTCAGGATGGACTTTTCCATCTCTGAGGATTCGGAAAAACATTCCTGCATTCACCACATGAAGCTTCCTTGATCAGCTTCTTTGAGTTCAGCTCCAAGGGACCTTTGGGTCCAAACTGAGCCATGTTCATATTCTAATGTGTCTGTCTCAAATCTACGAGTGGAAAAAAATGAAATGGATAAAATAAAGGTAAAAAAAAT
>NW_015505277.1:4083884-4150108 GCF_001515645.1 Sinocyclocheilus grahami | reverse complement strand
AAAAAAGTGTAGGAATTTGTCTACTAACTCTTCAAGAGTGCAATTTTCCGGACTGTCTCCTGGGTGTCTGTTGGAGTCACTGTTCCTGTCTGGCACAGGATCTCAGCACTCTTCTGCAGGATCTCCTCTGTGACATCAATGTGAAAACTAGTTATAGAACATGCAGAATCAAAGGTAGGATCATCTGATCTGATGCTCCTCTCCAAGTTTTCATCAGTCTCCAGATTTGTCACCTCTTGCTCAGTCAGCTACTGTCTTTGCTTCCTTCTCTCGCCATGATACTGAACCCAATGGGATTTTATCATCAAAGACTTGAATAGATTTTGACATGATTATAACATGCGGTTCTTCTGTCTGTCTTGTTCATGTTCAAGTTGAAGGACTATCTCCTTGTTTGGGTCTGTATTTTCATTGATTTGATAATGAAGTTGAGGTTCCTCAGAGTTGCTGAGGCCTTCGTGTTGGTCAGGCTGAGGAACTATCTCATCTTAATTTATATCCTCACTTATTTGCCCTTGAGCTTCAAGTTTCTCCAGGTCATTGAGGTTCTCTGGCTCAAGGCTTTGGTCAACTTGGTTGCTTTCTCTTGGTGTCTCAAATGTCTCTTGGCTGCTTTCATCTTTGGGTGTTCCTGTCATTGGATATGGAGAAGATTCATGGGAGACGGCTTCCAAAGGCTTAATCTTTAGCGTAACCGACAGAAAAAAGGGAGGAGCAAGAAAAGAAGGAGAAAAATTATTTGACTTACAATGCTTGAAAAACAAGCAAACCAAAAAACCCATTATGAATCCCTAACGTCCTCTCTGTATTATTACCTGTGACTCTGGGCTGATATTCTGTGTCACTCTCTCAGCCAACGTCTTATGTAAAGACTGAAGTGGGTAGTAGAGGACATGACAGACAGCCAGAGCAGACATGCCTTCATCATTTAACTTATTAACATCAGCCCCGCTGTCCAGCAGCATGTGGATGACATCGACATGACAATTAACCAACACAGACACACAACAAACCTCATTGATCATCAGTAAGCATGCATTTATTGTGGATCGTTATTACTGATCTGAAACCTGTAGTTTATCCATTTATTCAATGTTCCTTTGAAAAATAAAAATCAATGCTGCCACCTTCTGGCAAATATTAGTCACTATTTACATGCCAAGAAGCATTTAAAATGAGCATTTTCTACTGAGTTAGATTGGATCTTGCTTGTATCTTGCTAAAACTGAAGCTTACCGTGGCTGCAATGAGAGCCGTATGTCCCCGTGCATCACTCACGTCAGGATGGACTTTTCCATCTCTGAGGATTCGGAAAAACATTCCTGCATTCACCACATGAAGCTTCCTTGATCAGCTTCTTTGAGTTCAGCTCCAAGGGACCTTTGGGTCCAAACTGAGCCATGTTCATATTCTAATGTGTCTGTCTCAAATCTACGAGTGGAAAAAAATGAAATGGATAAAATAAAGGTAAAAAAAATTATAATAATAATAATAATAATATTATATATATATATATATTAATTAATGAATTAAAAGATTAAATAAAATTAAATTGTCTGGCAAATAAAATTAAATATACCTCAAAATAAACAAATAAAAATCAATATTTAAAATATTAAAATAATATTTTGAAACATTTTAAAATCTTAATAGTACTAATTAATCAAAATAAAATAAAACAAAACATTCATCTTACCTGTGTCTCTGAATGTGTGCATTCATACACTGCTGTAGCAGCAAGGCTGTCACTACTGCTCTGTGCTGATGTCACTCGTACCAAAAAAGTGAAGGTCCAGTTCCTGGCGTAGACTCCTGAGGACGGGCAGATGGTCTGAATCTGTGGTGTAGCTCTCAATGTCTGGAGGCAGGATGAAACGGTCCTCGTCCTCTGACAGACCCTGATCGGTGTCTCTACTTGACTCCACATCAAGAGGAAGTTGAGGTTGTTTCAGGTGTGTCTTTGGCAGGCTGGTCATGTGTTCCGGGAAGTCCTCTAGACTGAAGCCGTCCTCCAGTGTGGTGCAGAGTTGCAGTAACCTCTCTCTGTGCCAAAGAGCCACATCCTGCCGCCCATCAGGGTATGTCATTTGGCCCCAGGGCCAAAGCGTTCATCAGCGTGATACAGACCCTGTAGATGAGTAGAAGAGATTATCTTTCAGTATCTATTGTTTGATAAAAGCAATCTTATTGTTAGTGAGCTATGAATTATTCACCTTAAAAGATGATCCATCTGGGAAAACTTGTATTCCGTATCCCTCTTTTCGGTTCAAATAAAACTTTCCTATGTATTTGGATCCATCGGGCCAGGAATACAGGCTTTTCCCATGACGATAATCCTTAAAAACGGAACCTTTATAGAACTGAATAAAACATGAAAATAATTTAGCGTCAAAGTGGAAAGTACTCAATGATGTTTACAGAGAAGAGTGGAGCAATAAAAATATTTTTTAAATATTAAATTCTACAACTAAATATTATCTGAGGTGGTTTATTTTCTATTAATTTCCATTCATTGATTTTGCAATTTTCTATCAATAACCATTAGCATTTAATGTTTATTTATAGAAAACTGAAAATCAACGAATGGAAAAATTAAAAAGACAAAACTAAATAGACAAAAAGGGCCTGATATGTATATATTTAGATTTTTTAGATTATATATATAGAGAGAGAGAGATTTTCCAACTTCACACATTTCTGAGCACATTTTATTTTCATTTCCATTCATTTATTTTTCAATTTTCCATCAATAAACATTATTATTCAATGTTTATTTTTAGAAAATGTCAAATCAATGAATGGAAAATGGACAAAATAGACTAAAAATTATCAAATAAAAACTCAAGCCTCACACGGCTAAAATAATATTTATAATATTTGAAATTAGTAAAAAATTAAATGTATTTTTCTTTTTTTATTTAGTATTTTTATCAAATAACTGAATAGAAATTCAGCAGACTGTGAAAATTATGACAATGTTGATTTGAATTGTTAGATGCGCTCAAGATCTGGCAGGTTGAATAGTGATATTGAATGTTTTTAAAATGAGCTACTTAATATTACGTTGTATAATCGTTTATCAAACATGTTTGTGCAACAATGTCCATTAATGTGTAATAATGAGTTCATAACTTAAAACTATCTTAGAACCAACAGACCATTATATGTTATCATGTTACATATATGAAGTGAAACATACCTCTCCATTTGGCCATGTAAAGACACCAGTGCCATGCTTCAGGTTATTCACGAATCCCCCCTCATAATTACATCCATCCTGCCATTCCTGGATGCCATGTAGGCCTACATTTCTTTTACAAAAACTCTCTCTTCCCCACATTACTGTTTTATCCTTCTTATTCGGTTCATGTCATAAACACAAATGCTACACTTCAGGTGAAAATAAAGTCCTCATTAAATTAACTGCAATTAAGCCGGTTCCTCTGTAAGATAGCTGGTACTCCAGATGGTCTATTCATGACATAACATACATGACAAAGGCCGGCGACCCTCTTCAAATCTCTCTCTCTCACACACAAGCCCACGCACATCCATATCTGCGCTAATAATGTCTGTTTAAATAACTTACTACATAATTAATCTGTTTTCATAGGTGTGTAACGCGCCAGGTTATACATTACAAGTGGCTGAACGCACTTGAGTGGCCTTACAGAAAGATGAACATTTAATTAAGAATCAATGATCTTCTGAGACTGTCGAATAAAGAGCTAAAATAAAGACTAAGATACTCCTAAGAAGAAAAAAAAGGTGGTTTGCTCGTTTTAGGTCAATTTTGATGGTTTGGGTGCTTTTACCAGCTAAATATACTTTAGACCAGCCTGCCCTGGAATACCAACTAAACCATCATAGACCAGCTAAATGATGAATGAATATATTTTGTAAATATTTGCAATAAATGTTAAAAGAATAATCATGTATAATATAACATTGTCACAATTAAGTGCGTCACTTAGTGATAATTATTGAGTGTATGTCCTAAATAAATGACTAAATATACATTCATAGATTAAAATTATCATATAAAAATAGCCAACAGTACATAAATATATTACAATATTTTACATAATTAAAGGCCAAGATGTAAAAGCAACACGATAGCAAATACCTCCTAGTCTTAGGTCATGTTTGATGGTTTTAGAGGGAGTTTTGGCGCTTGTTACCAGCTAATCCGTTCATTTTAAGGCCAGTCTGGAAGTCTAGCTAAACCAGCTTAAACCTGCAAAATGACCAACAGAATCATGCACCGCGGTATTTATATGGTACTCCAAGGTATTTGGAAGAAATAACATGGTAGTCTTGGGTTTCTTGTATCACCTGTACATTTATTGACCAACTGCAGTAAAAAGCTAATATTTACAATGTTTTTTTCTTTTCTTTCCTGATATGTAAAGTGCCAGATTTTAGAAAGTATAATCTGGAAGTATATTCAAATTCATGCCCACAGGCACAACACATTCTGTCATTGTTGTATTAAAATATTTTACATTGTCCAACAGGTTTTTCCAGATGACAATCCTCTGTCCAGAATGTGTTGTGACAGAAATTGAAATGAAGCATAGTGGAAAAAAAACATCACAACGAAGAGACTGATGTTGTCACGCTATTTACAGTACAATGACAATCAAATAAATGCTCTGAGTAAAACCACCCATCTTTATGTTTTTATCTAGTAGCCAGGTGCAAAAGGAGGTGGATTTAGGTACTCCGGTGGTAATGCTCTATCTGCAAAGTTGGGAATCCCATCAGATGCCCGACGGCCAACATTTGTGGATTTTTCAGGTAACTCCTGATAGTCATTTTCCTCCAGTTGTTTAGGGTTCATGTTACTGCTCTTCAAAGCAGGAAAAGGTGCATTTTCCTGACACGCATCTTGAGCGATCTCCTCATACATGTGATCCTTGGAGCGGTTCTTTTTAAGCTTTTTCTTAATTTGTGCCAGGCCCATGACCACCGGTTTCAAGGGTTGTTGGTTTTTCTGATGGGTATGGCCTTCAACAGGTCTGTCGGGTGGGATTTGATGTCTGTCAGAGCTTACCAGTGTCAACCCTTGCGATCTGTCAGCCTCTGCGGTGGCTTGCTGGCGATTTGGCAAGCATGCTCTGGACGGTAACTGTGGTGGAGTGTCAGCTATGGTGGTGTCATTTGGTGGCTTGGACTTAAATATTGTTCTAGGCTTTAGAATAGGCTTTGTTTGCTGATCCTGAATTTAAAAAATCCATTATTAGCCATTAAACAACCTGTTCCTTAAAACACAATCACATATACTGTCCTTTTAAATGAACAGTTCAGTTTCTGAAAATGTACTCACCCTCAGGCCATCCGAGATGTTGATGAGTTTGTTTTGAACAGATTTGGAGAAATTTAGCATTACATCACTTGCTCACTAATGGATCCTCTGCAGTGAATGGGTGCCGTCAGAATGAGAGTTTCTTACAAACATGCAGATTTTCACATTACAAGCTGTTAATTGATGGACTGGAGTCATGTGAATTACTTGTGGATTATTGTGATGTTTTTATCAGCTGTTTGGACTCTCATTCTGACGGCACCCATTCACTGCAGAGGATCCTTTGGTGAGCAAGTGATGTGATGCTAAATTTCTCCAAATCTGTTATGAGGAAGAAGCAAAATCATCTACATCTTGAAAGGGCCTGAGGGTGAGTACATTTTCAGTAAATTTTCAATTTTGGGTGAGCCATTCTTTTAACTACAAGACAATTATATAATTTGTAATTTTATAAATATAATCACATAATCTGTTGATGCTGTATTACCGCGCTCTGTAGATTCAAAGAGCTCAATTCCATCTCCAAGCTGGGATACAGTCTCGCAGAAGGACTTGTAGGTAGCGTAAATGATTCGTTTTGGAGCGGCGAAGTCGGGTTGTGTTCAGAGATATTTGAATGAGCTGTATGTGTTGGAGTTGAACAATTTATCCATTCAACCTGTCCAGGGTTTACATCTTTCTTTTGAGGAAACAACAACTCAGCGTAGTTATTTTTGCCACCCTGCATACAAATGAGACCATAAAAAAGACCAGACATACAAAGATAACGATTCATGTTGATGGTGAAAAAACATTGACTCTTTTTCCTCTTTCCCCTATACTATTTAACAATGCAAAAGTGAACAAACCTTAATATTATATATCTTTATATAATTTTTTGTGATGTCAAAATCTTTCTAAATGTTATAAGAGACTGGGACTATACTTCTAGGTATTTCTAATAGATATTTTTATAATGTGTTATTACATTATTGTGTAACTCTATACCTGTTCGCAGGCCACAGTGAGCAAGTCATTGTAGGGGAGAATGGGGTTTCTGCGATGAAAGGCCACCAAGTCATGGAGGGAGCAGAAGCGTGTCTTTTCTCCCACTATAATATACTGGTTATCTGGCAAGACGTCAATCATGAAATGTCTGCAGCGATCTTCAGCTCTAGGAGAAAGATTTATAGGTGACCCTTTGATTCGTGGAGTCATTCATGTACAGTACTTGTGAATCAAACTTCCTTATAGTGAAGTTTATTTACTGACAACAATGGCCACGATGAAACAGACTTACCGATTAGATAATGTATAACCCACCCTGCTCTCGCTAACACGAATGAGGAAGTAACCAGGAGGTTTGCACATCAGCATATCCTCCGCAGCCCTACAATAAAGAAGTATTTTATCTGACAGATATCAGTAACCTGATTCTCTGCTCTATGATGTCATTGTGTTCATGATAAGACATAGTCTGAGCATTCATGCTTAGTTTTGTAACATAATACAGTATTCGATCCATTACTTCCTGGATATTATTCCATGGAACCATTCTGGAACAATCCCATTCTTCAAAATGCAGCTGCGCTGGAATTCAGTGAACCAGTCGAATGCTGCATTACTGCTGTCATGTGGTAAAGGCGCAGCCATGACATCCAGTGTGTCCTAAATGCACAAATAATTTGGATGGTAAAATGTAAATTTTTAACAACATGAATATACGCCAATGACATTAATTTTGTGTCCCAAATTATTTTAAAATACATTAAAATACTATTCATTCAGACAATGACTTAAATACACCACTTCTATGATGAACATGTTTAAATTAAAATCCTTTTCTTTTCTTTTTTTAATCTATGTGAACTCTCCAGAGATTAGAATAAACAATAAAGTGTCAACAGATATAAATAAGTGAATAAATAAATAACTACGTGCATGCATACATAAGGATTACATTTTAAGTTAAATTAAAGCGGAACATATATCACATTCAGGAAGTTACACATATTTAAAATCTGTCAAACTGATCAGTAGTTTAATGAGTCACAAAATCTTGATTACTCACTCTTAAATGACCAAACTAGTTTAATGTTGATTTACTAAATATGGAAGTTCCATTACTTTTAGCGCGCTCATTTGCATATATTTAAACATTAGTCTATATTCTGCGTAATGCATAGTTGACGTAAAGGAGTTTTTAAAAGACTGCCGCTATTATACATAATAATATATAGAAAAAGGTAATGTTTTCATAACGCGTAACTCACCTGGCGAGGCACACAGTACAGTGACGGCAGCTGACGTGACCTCACCTGTTAAAAGTGTTGTGTTGGGTGTGGTTTAAGCAAAAGGTCAACGACACATTTCAGATCATGAACTATTAATATCTAAACGCTTTATACTTTAAGTCATCAGTCGGTGTCTGGTAAAAACATATTAATCAGTTTACAGACGAGTACAGTTGATTTGTGCGCGGGGCATAGTATGGCGTTTGACTTGATATCATGAATATTAATTACGTCCTGTTCCCTTTCCTGAATCATCCAGTAACACAGCCTAATTAATATTCATTAGGCAAGTCATTCAGCGAATCAGGAAAGCCTGCTCGACATAACGCAATCAATATGAATTATCCCGGACTTCCCGCTAGTTGTGCTATGCACGTTTAACCTTTGCCTCTCAGCAAATCAGGTGGGTGTGCTCGGAGAACGTCACGTGCCTTAATTAATATGTATGAGCAAAACCTTCGCTGTGGTGGGATCCGTATGTTCACCTAATATACAGTTCAGAATGGTTCAAATAATTTTTTTTGCGTCAGGTGCTCATATACTGATACTCATTTACTGTATCAAGTACCACTCTTGCGTGAAAGGTTTCTCCCAGGCGCCGCAGGAGAAATAGGCAAAAACGAAGCAGCTTTAAGCATTTTGAAAGTCTGTAAAAATATGAAGCTCGTGTAATTAGACTGTTCTGGACAATAATCAAACACAAACAGGCTTTTTATAAAAATTTATTACACAGAAAGTGGAAAAGAAACGTTTGAGGCATTTTGAAAATACTCATTTGACAGGAAAAAAGCAACAACGCATTCACAGAAATTCTAGGGAAGAGCTAATATTTCTTTGGTCCCCATTATGTTGTGGTTCCACAAAATTATTCAGGTACTTTTAAATATGCCATGGTACATGTCATGTGCATATCAAATATACCATCGTATTATCAATGGAGGAATGTACTGCTGCAGTGCATCACGTGGCCAGCAGATAGAGCGCATGATGTACATGAGAAACACTGCAATGAAAGCACCATCTTTAACGTCTTCATCTGACCGGAATGCGCAACTTCAAGTGAATTTCTGCTCAGCATATTAACATATTCACTTTCCATGCGGTATGACATTTGTTAAACTACTTATAACGTTGTTTTAGTGGGAAAACTCGGCACCTCAGGTTTTTTGGCTATTTTTGGAAGTAGCGATACCGAGCCAACTTGGCTAAAAGCGCAAAAGAAATACCTCAGAAAAATTAAATTATTCGCCTATTCGGTGAGAAAATGGGGCTCAATAGATTGCGAGTTGGAATGAAGGAGAGTATTTGTGGAATGTTGCAAGATGGACGTCGTTCTCTCTTATCGTCTCTTATAAGCTGTTGAGCTCCTGAAGCGTCTGATCCAGAACTTGATGCATTCCGAGGTTTTCTTCTTTTGCAGTAGATAATTTTTCTAAAAGCAAAAATGAAAAGAACTAGTTAGACGCTACTGCTGTAAACATGTATACTGTACACACGTGAAAATAGGCCTACAGTCTTAGTTTAGTGCACTTCATCCACAACCACACAATAGTGAAAAACATCGAATTTTCATTTGCTTGCATTGAATGGTCAGTGTGTTAGTAATAATATGAAATTACAATGGCGTGTATGTCTAAAGAAGAACTTTTCTAATGTGAAGATTAGTAAAATATTCAATATTTGTAAAAAAAAATATTACATGAATACAGTAGTGGGAAATCAGAGCGGAATGTAACCTCACCTTTGTGGACATCAGAATATTATATGGAAGAGAGGAGTAGGAAACTTAAGAATGTTTAATAGATATATATATTTTAAAATATTACATTTAAAAATATTACCGAGTTGAGAGCTGGGCTAAGCTGAGCATGTTGTTATTTAGTTACGGAGTCTGATATTGTTTTTGTGTAAAGATCCCAAATTTCTCAATTTCTGATACTTTTTCAGAAATGAATTTCCATGACCAATGCATACCCACGACCTTTCCAGTTGTTTGTGATTAATGGGTAATCATTTTAAAAAATCTATTTAATTCAGGCAGATTCACTAATGATTCATTCAGACAAATTTGTCAATGAACATTGGAACACTGGATTCGAGAACAATTCGCTCACAAATCGCTACGTCTTATCTTACAAGCAAGTAAAATATTTCATCTAGGTCTAAAAAGTCCTCATATTTCAAGGATTTTCATCACTGTAGGGACCCTTCCCAATATTCAAAATGAATCATTAACAATTAAAACAAGAATGACAGGCTGAAATGAAACAACAGGAGTGTTTTATTGAAACTAGCGAAGGCACATTGAAGCAAACGTGAAGAAAGTGTCTAGAAATCTGAGATAGCAGGAGGTGCAGCAGAGTGGAACAGAGATGGATCTACAGGGAGGTCATGTCATTTAGAGCATGGTCCAGCTCCTCAGAGATGGCTTTATACTTCAGCTTCTGAGCATAGAGTTCATCTGAAGATTGGCAGGAAAAACAGGAAAGCGAAGGATGAGAAGCAGCAATGGACAGAAACCAAATGAAAAAGAGAAAGACAAGAAATTAATGGATATATGAAGACTAAACCTGCTATGAAGATCATGTTCTACCTGGAACAATATAAGAAAATCATGTGCAAACCAACAATGACTGTAAATTTCCATCTGGCCCAGAGAAGATATGCTCCCTAGTTACTTTTACTAGTCATATATACTTTTAATAAGCAAATGCAGAGTTTGGTCTCATAAAGAGTTGACTTTGCGCTGTAAGAAACAGACATACTTTATTTCTCTTGGGACAGAAGCTATACCAGGCTTGTTCAAACCGATTCCATATACTGAGCCGAATATATAATCTTCCAATGAAAGGTTCAAGCAGCTGAAACATGAGCTTGCCGGAACTCTGACATAATTACTTTAATACAATATGGTGTTGTGTGTTTCAAAGATTGTATGGCCCTTATACAGACAGGGAGCATGACCCTGCCTGTGACCTGTACACATCCCATCCACACAAGACTTTTCAATGTGTCCTGCTTCGCCACTGGTCATTTCTGAAGGTGAAAAGTTCATTTAGCCAATTCCTTACCTTCACTTTAGTTTTCATAAGAACAGTTTAGTGTGAAGTGTTGCTTGCCAAGTCAAACTATAGTCAAAAATTGCCCTTTTGAAAAAGTTGTTAGCTGCATCATTGTTTACAAATAAAATATAGTTTAGTATATTAAATATATTTAGGAGTAAAATATATTTTAATTTATGTTCTTTCCATCTGTACCAGTTAATTCTGACTGAATGAAACCATTTGCAAAAAACGAACCTCCCAAACCAATCGAATCTAGTTTTTGAATCAGTTCATTCCATCAGAATGAAGTGATTCACTAAAATGGACCACCCAAATAAATCAAATCTAGTTTTTGAACTAGTTCTTTTTTTCTGAGTGAAGAGATTCATTAAAATGGACCACCAAAACCAATCAAGTTTTGTTTATGAATCAGTTAGCTGCTTCTAAACAAAGCCATTTGTACAACTGCCCAAACCAAACCAATCAAACTAAAATGAATCATCTTTCCCTATGTTTTTTCTTGTGCTAATCTCGATTTACTGGAGAAAATATCTCAATCCTGGAAAAGTAACACTGCTTTGAAAACAGCTACTGTGAATCTTTATGAACAACTTCACTGAAATAAACTATTTGAACAAAGTAATTTACTTCAGAAAATCATCCGAACGAACAGATGCACTGGAAGTCATCAACATGTTGTCATGCTACACGGCTACAACAGTAGTCATTGCTAATTACTGGAAAAGCTACAATACAGTGTTTTGAAAACAGCTACTTGCACTTCTACAAAATGTAGTTACGCAGACTCTCTATGTTCATTTAGTTACTCCCCAATATTGCTAAACCGTTTCAGTTTAACTTCTGGCTCCACTGTAAACTTGTTTAAAAAGAACTCAGTTAAAACACAGATTACAGTGTTCGTACCTTCCAGGTCATCGATGGATTTTTCCAGTTTGGCCACTGTCCTCTCTGCAAATTCTGCGCGGGTCTCAGCCTGAAAAAAACAACAGGGACGTTGAAAAAAGACATTTGGGGGTGAAAAAGGGCAGCTTATCTTTGACCCTTGTCTCATTTATTGCCGCATTTACCTCCTTCAGCTTGTCACTAAGAACTTTAATTTCCTCTTCATACTTGTCTTCTTTTTCTGAGTACTGAAACATGCAAACAAAGACAAGCAAATCTATTTCATTTTCTGTCAGCATTGAATAAACTCGGTATTGTCCTTAGAGCTATTGTTTTGTGAGAACTTTAACCGTAAATGACTGTGTTTTAGTTTCAAAGCAATTATCAGGCTCTGAAGTCGAGCGATGATTATTATAGAGGTTTGAAATTGTGACTTTGTGAACATTAACAGATAAAAGAAAGATGTTGACTTACTTTCTCTGCCTGAGCCTCTAGGGATTTAAGGTTGTTGGTAACGTTTTTCAATTCCTCCTCCAAATCACTAGCTTTGCTGGAAGTGTTTGAGAAGAAAACAATGTTTTAACTGGTCAACCAACAAACATTCCCATCTTAGTCTACTTAAAAATGTGAGAATAGGCATACCATTCAGCGACTTCGGCTCTCTCCTCAGCTCGCTCCAGCTCCCCCTCGAGAATCACCAGTTTACGGGCCACCTATAGCAAAGATGGCGTTCAGATAAAGAGCTTCAAACTTCACACACATTTTACTTTCACTTTCACTTTTGAGATCCGCGATAACACGGACTCTATACTATGGAGCCGCAGTACTTACCTCACATTTGACAAGATTAGATGTTTGTCATTGGTGCTCAGGATCTGCAAATCATTCGCCATCGTCCTATCAGACATTTCTCCTTACTCTGTGTATGTGCTAAGTGAACTTTCATGTACTGTAATCCAACAGGCTACCGCTAGCAAGCGGCCATCCTTTTAGTGGCTCTGTATAATGCAGTATTTGTTTCACGTTTCGGGCACACCCCTAACCCCGCCCCCCGATGTCATCGTCCATCACGATGTTTCACTGTAGACATCGTCCGATGCCAATTTGGTAGACATTGCCCAACTCTACTTGTAACTCACCTCTTCGTATTTGCGGTCGGCCTCCTCGGCGATATGTTTGGCCTCCTTCAGCTGCATTTCCTGGATCTCCATCTTCTCCTCGTCCTTCATGGCACGGTTCTCGATTACCTTCATGCCTCTGAAGTTGAAACAAGCTGTTAGTTATTAGGTCATCAATAGGAGATGTTATTGATGACCTCTTCAGTTAATATGCTGCAGATCAACAAAAAAAATGGTTGAGCTTTATTTCATAATCAACAGCATTCCCATGGTAATGAAATCTGGAAATGGGAACTGACCAATGAATTTCCATGAGGTTTCCAGTTGTTTGTGATTACTGTATATGATTTTTTTTTTTTAAACATTGATTCAGACAGATTTTCTAATGAATCATTCAAAACAATTTGTGAACCAGTTTGAACAATGCATGGGAACATCATGGAACATTTTGATTGCAAGGAATTTCTGAAAATTCATGGGAAATTTCCTTTTAGCTCAGTTCTGAAATATTTAGTAATCATATTTTTAGTTTTTAATATTTATTTAAATATTAAATGAATATTTTAAATCGTTTTTAAATGTTAAAAAAAAATATATAAATCATAAAAGGTAGAAACCATGAATAAAACAGCCAATAAGTCTGTTTCCACCCTCTTAGGTCTTCACTCGAGAGAACCATGTAGTTTGTACCCAAAGCAACACAGCAATTCATTCCTTCCACAGTTATTTATAAATCAAAGGTTTCCATTAACCTCTCGCTCTCGTCTGCTGCTTTCTCCGCCTCTTCCAGTTTCTGCAGTGCAGTTGAAAGTCTCTCCTGAGCCCGATCCAGTTCCTCTTCTACCAGCTGAATCCTGCGGTTCAGACCCGCCACATCACCCTCAGCCTGACGACAAAATAAGGTCAAAGGTTACTTATATACAATTATATACCGTCTACAAAAATATGCATGTGGGATATAAAATAATGTTTTCATATTTTTTCATGTGTGTGGGGATTCTTCCGACGATGACATTATTTTTGTCAGTTTTTTTGCACAAAGCACAATCAGCTGCAGTAGAAAAAAAACATTTTTACAC
Source organism: Sinocyclocheilus grahami (assembly GCF_001515645.1). Classification (NCBI taxonomy): domain Eukaryota; kingdom Metazoa; phylum Chordata; class Actinopteri; order Cypriniformes; family Cyprinidae; genus Sinocyclocheilus; species Sinocyclocheilus grahami. Next base: position 4,136,383 of record NW_015505277.1, on the reverse strand, counting down.
CCTTTACGACCACCACCACCCGGTGTGACTCAAACAAAGATTGGCCTCAGAACAAGCACAATAGTGCCTCTGTGACATTTCTCACAGCAAGACCGTCCAGTTATTGCACTGATAATTGCAGCTATAATTATGACAGATATCACCATGGCTCTCTCACAGTGTAGACGCTCAACTGAGCGAGTACGCAATTCTCTCAGAACGGTAGGAAAATCTCACAGCCAGGAAACTGCATCTAGGTTTGAAAGAGGAGACAGAATAACAGGACATAGGGAAAAAGTTAAAAAAGAGCAAATCGTCCATTTTCTGAACGCATCTTTGTTTTGAGTCAGAGCTGCTATTACAGACTCTTTTTTTACTCTACTGTTTTCTATAAGGTCCAGTGGACTATTTGGAGCGTGAATGGTAGATCAAGGCTGACGTACCACACTTTATCCACCTTATTTTTCAATGCGGAAGTAAGCTGTTTTATGTAAATGTTCGTCTTCTGCTTCCTTATCCGCAGTAGTGAAATAACGAGAAGAATAACAAAGTGCAATAAATGGTAAAATTGTTTGTGCTACAAGCCAGTGTGTTTATAATCGAGACAATACATTAAAATAATATAGTAAGAAACACCAGTTTGCAATATCAAGCAGCAAAATGAGCTATTTTGTATAGCTAAAACTAGCTCGAAACAGATGACACCGGAAGCCAGAGACATTCAATTTACAAATGGCCATGCCCACTCTTACGGGAAAAATAAGGTGAATACCACACCAGTGATCAATGTGACTTTATGTCTAGAAATATAACTTTTTTCTCATAATAACAACTTTTTTCTCATAATTGTGACTTTACTGTATATCTCACATTGCAACTTTATATCTCGCATTGACAATAACTTTCAAACCAACTGTAAATGTGACTAAAATAAAAGTTTTCATCTCGCAATTAAGGGAAATAAAGTTGGAATTGCGAGATAAAAAGTTATATTTCAAGATATAAAACATTTCTTGGAATGGTGACTTTTTTCTCATAATTGCAACTTTTTTACTCACAATACAACTATCTCACAATTATGAGAAATATAGTTGTAATTGCGAGATATTATTTCAAGATATAACATATTTCTTGTAATTGCAAGTTTTTTCTCATAACTGTGACTTTGTATCTCAAAATAGGACTTTATATTTTGCAATGTGCGAGTTTGTATCTTGCAATTTGACTTCATATCTCACAAAATGCCATTTAAATATGCTATTCAATATTGACATCAATAAAGAAAGGGCCGAGGGGTCAAATGAACATTTATTCACACATATTCAACCAAGACATCAATGGAGTAGGAAGCTGACCCCCTTTCGAATAAAAGAGAGCCAGAGAGGGGAGGAGAAAAATGCACAGGAAATGGACACACTCCACATCCTCTCCCCTCCCAAAATGATCATTCAGTTCGGGGTCAGGATACTCCCTCATGAGCCATGCCCTTTCCTTAGTCACCGCGTTCCCTGGCTGCTTTAAATGCAAGCCATATATGGTAAAACAAGCTCTGGAGAATGCTAGTGGTGAAGTGCCCAAAAGATTTAAAAGCTAAAGAATAGCAAAAAAACACATGTAATCAAGAATTGTCTGGACGCAGCCTTGAACATTTCATCATGTACAAGACAAACCCAAACATCCATATGTGTGATATGAGATGGCGACATTCCCAAATCTATGGATTCCCAGGGCCATTTAAACCACAGTGCACTCAGATCTTGTTAGAGCGTTCGTATCCAATTATACATTTAGGGTTGAAATGTGGGGGAATCACCTGTGACTGCTGTCGACTTCCTGAAGCACAGTACTATTGCACAGTATGTGACATTGAGCAAACACTGAGACAAACCCTATCAGTGTAATGACCTTTTTATGGGCTGATATTATGAAAATAAGAACTATCGGATGAAAACGAACAGTGCCAATTAAGTAAGGAAGTGAAGGAAATGAAGGCTCATTTTCAAATTCATATTAGAAACCTTACTGGTAAAAGAGCCAAAGAAAAAGATGCTGATGCAAAATGATTTGTGATTTCTAACCAAATGCAAAGAAAAGCAGAAGATTGTTGGAGTATTGTAAAGTAAGTGACCACTTGTGTGACTAAACTTTAAAAATATATGCAAAAGAGGTCTTGATATCATTTCTAACACCATGGGAACCTGTCGATGCAAATTTGAGGAGCCTAATGGTTTTTGTTCAGGCTTCACATGTTTCTGCTCATGTTCTTGACTTTTAACCCCACTCTGAATTGACCTACATAAATTAGGGCCATCATGGAGAGGCCATTGGTCACGTCATGACCAAGTCCAGCAGCATTCTGTCACACTAAGGGTGGGAAAACTCCCACTTATTAAAGCAAAGCCAGCAAAATTTGTATGACAAACATATGACTCGACACCACAAAAGGGAAAGAAGGAAGTTGATGTAGGAGAAGGATGTGACCAACAACCTCCCTAACATTTCTGAAGATCTCCATTAAATGTAAAAGTCAACAGGTCCTAGACAATAGACGCACTATTGGTCTACAAACACTTGAAGAACGGGACTTTTCTTAAGCAGTGCCAGCTTCATGCATATCTGCATGGTCATCTGAATACGAAGAGGGTCCACAGGAAACTCCAGTGTGGAACAAGAGACAACATCCTGACTCAGTTCCTTTGGGAGCTCAGGATGGGACATCCTTTGGGTCTTTCTTGAATACAGCAAAATCTAATTCTTGAGTTCTATGAAAGATCTAACAATTCTTCATTGTCTAAACCAAAACAGGAGAGCATTCCCATTTCCTACAGTTCCATACCAGCGAGTTCAAATCAGACGAGATAGACTGAAGGGTTCTGGCTGTATTTCCTTACAGCGGCTTGAACATTAAGTCCTCCACACGGGATGGGTCAGAAGATTTCATAAAATGGAAATCCGCCAAGGACTGTGGGGGAGGGAGGCTTCCTTGACAAGCATCTTCGCTTCAAGGAAAACTTCCTGATTTCATCATATTATTCATCTAAAATAAGGGATTTTATTGAAAAATATTATTTAATACGTCCAAATGAACCTGATTACACCAACAGTTTAGGTAGAAATTGCTCCACCAAAAATGCAATAACTACCACTTTACTTTGTGTTTCTGTCTCATTGGATGGATGGATTGATGGTTTTATGACTGAAAACATTAGGTTACATTAAAAAAAAGTCAATTTTAATCCATTGGTTTAAGATGGGGTAGAAACATCTCATTAATAGACAGACAGACAGACAGACAGACAGACAGACAGATAGACAGATAAAGACAAAAACGTAACAATAGTTAGTTAAATACATTAGGTTACACCAAAAAAAAAAGTCAATTTTAATCCATTGGTTTAAGATGGGGTAGAAACATCTCATTAATAGACAGACAGACAGACAGACAGATAGATAGATAAAGACAAAAACGTAACAATAGTTAGTTAAAACAAATAAATGGTTAATTGTGTAAATTAACTCAAACAACGGTAAAATGGTGTAATAAACCCGCATGAGAAAACACTGAGGCCTAACATCTGCCCAAAAGCAGATCTGGGGGTCGGACTGTCCCTTTGGACCAACGCCTTTCGTTCCACAACCTCACGTCTGCTTCCAGGTCTCACTGTTCACCTAAACATACAATTATAGTCTTGAGAGGAGCCCGGGAGCTTTTTATAGACGCCTGCGTTCACAGAGGGAGCGCGTAGAAGAGTCCGGAGAGTGTAAAGACGATAAGCAAGAAGAAAGAAAGAAGATTTGTCTCACTTTCTCCCGGAGCTCGCGCTCATTGTCCAGCTCGCGCTGTAGAACCAAAGCTCGATCCTCTGCGTCATCCGCCTGCTGCTGCAAAGTCTGGATCTTTCTCTTCACTGCGTCCAAAGAAGTCACACCTGTCATTTTTGATACTTTACTATATTATATTTACTACTAAAAAACGAAACAAACTGTGGTCAGGAAAAATAAAACGATGCGGAAAAAAACAACGCTAAACTTTTCAAAAAGGCTATAAAAAATAAATACATAAAATCCCAAATATATGGACGTTACAAAAATAACGGAATGCTAATGAACTTGGATGGCCAGTGCAAAAAAAAAAAAGGAGTGAAAACGACACGAAATGTGCAATCCAAATTCTTCCCAGTCCGGATCAATACAAAACGGTTCTTCTTCGCTGGAGGTTATTTCTGTCTCATGGAGTCATTGGAATGTGAGAGAATGTAAGGAGGCAGAGCTTCTGCAGAAAAGTTTCAACGCAACTGTGGAAAAGTGAGGTCCCCGTGACGTCATTATGGGCGGGGCGCCCATTGAGTCATAATTCAGTCTCATTTGATGTTAATTACGTTTTTGTATAAAGTTTGACAACTCTAAACCATAGAAAGTAGTACTATTTTGGTGTAGCTATATTTACTCGTATTTTGTTAAAATTATAAATATTTAAATTACTTTATACTACACTGTAAAATCATTTTTTAACAGAAATGTAATGTGCAAATAAATTTGAATTTCTTAATTCTATAGATGTTTCAACAACTGTATGTTTAATAGCTAAGGGGTCACATAAAAATCATGTTATACACCTTGATTTTAGCTGTTATGATTTTAATTAAGTTATATTATAACATCTTATAAATAACTTAACATCATCTTGTGTCCCTCTTGGCAGTTTTTCGAGGCCCCTTATTTGAGAAACACTGTTATTTCTACCTGACCTGTCCATTAAAAATACTTTAGCTGATGTAACTTAGCGTATTCAGGTTGATTCAATCATTTCAAATAATATTTTTAAATAAGATTTTAGATGTTCACATTAGCTTTCAAAACATTTTTACAGCATATCAAAAAAATATCTTACACTGCAAAATGTTTTTTTTTTTTTCCCCTTAATTTGTCAATCATTTGATTTTCATTTCAATTCTAAAAATTAAAATTCAAAGTAGTCAAAAGGTATGATGCATTTCTCACTGCATATTGTGGCTTTGCCACCACTTTGAGTTCACTTGCTAATTCAACACAGCAATCAAACGCAATTTTTTTAATTACATCCCCCACAATTAAACCGTCGACGTTACACACCATTTCATGTGTGACACACGTTCCTCAGAAGTGTGCTTTTGTTCTAAAGATGAGCCAGCGATCTCAGAGCATTGATTTAATTAGTCACAGGAGTGTGGCCCTCTGTGTTTGCTTTCGCTACATTCTTGGGATTCCTGGGCTGCTACATGGCAACCGAAGTCCCAGTCTCCCCTGCTGTTCACTGACTTATCAGTAACAGGACTTGAAAATCCTTTGCTCATTGAGAGTATCTTACCTACTTCTTTGGCGTTGCGAATGCAGATGTATAATTTGTTTACAGTTTCCTCTAATGCATGACATGTGGTAGACTTGACTGGAGCACATTTTCAGGGCACTGCTCCAAGGAAATGTGTTTGTATCCCCAGTTTCAGGCCTCTCAGTCTGCCTAAAGAAAACTAGAACATTCTACAGGAAATGAATCTTACTCAAAAATGCATTTGTCCTCTTATTGAATAAAGTTTGGTGTCACGGTGTGTCTTGTATAAGTTTTTTGTGGTCAACGACAACATGAAGAACATCTCTCTTTAAATGGATTTACCCTCATGCTGGAATCATTAAGGACTGACAAACAACCGATTTGCACCTCCTCAGCTTCCTTCTCAAACTATGCAGTCATTTCCTTTGAGGTCACATTGTGAGGAGTAACCCGAGCTTATCAGAGCAGTGGACAGGATGGACCACTTCAGGCCCATGTGTGATTACGGCAATTTTCTCACTCGTTCCAAGGCCAAACACATTTCTACAGGTGAAACACGTTGTGAAAAAAATTGTCTTGTCTGAATCAGGAGAGAAACATGCCCAGATCAAGTGCTGTTTACAAGCAAAAACAGCGCAAAACAGTTATGAACAAACATAGGTGGATTTTTATGTGAAAGGGAATGGATGTTTTTACTGGTGGAAGTGTTAGGATTTTGGACGCATATTTTGTCCAGAAGCGATGGTTTAAAGTTAAAATGCCTTTTAATGATGGATTTGTTTCTTACAAACATGCAGCTTTTCATACATTGATGGACTGGAGTCATGTGGATTACTTATGGATTATTGTGATGCTTTTATCAGCTGTTTGGACTCTCATTTTTACGGCACCCAATCACTGCAGAGGATCCATCTTGGACGGCCTGTGGGTAAGCAAATTCTGAGCAAATATACATTTTTGGGTGAACTATTCCTTTAAAAGTGCCTAATTTATGTGTTTAAACTTGAACATTATCTTTTCAGTGAGTGATGTGTCCGTTTCAAGGCATTACAAAAGTAAACCTGAGGAAAGAGGTATTTTAAAAGATGTATGTCTTGTGTCTACATGTTTTATTGAGGTAAAGCTTTTTATTGCCCTATAAATTCCCATTTGAAACACTTTGAAATGGTGCCGTGACCCTGAAATGGACCACCTGGGATGAGAGCCGCAGTGACAGGAAGTGAAAGCATCATAACAAAGCCTAAATGTCTCAAGTTGTTTATCATAGAGGAATCATGTCTGACTCTGTTTCATTGAACCCTAGTCTAAAGGAATGTGTCACTTACATCAGCAGCTTTTTTCTCAGACACTTCCAGTTTCTCTTGGGCATTTTTCAGGGCCTCTGAGTACTTGTCCAGTTCATCTTCAGTCTGTTTGAGCTTTTTCTGCAGGCCGACCAGTTCATCCTCCAGCTGTATGAGGAAGAGTGAGTTAACATATCAGAGCACTGTACTCTACACATAACTTAGGGGAATATATCCCAGATGTCCAAACAAAAATCTGTCTGGAATGCGTATAGTAATATTGAGAGTATTATCAACAATTATCACCCATAATATTATCAAACATTTTTATAGCAAAATCACTGTAATAAGAAAAATATGAATAATGAGAAATATTAAACATATTTATAGTGCATAATATTATTTAAAATATATATTTACATATTCATAATATATACAGTACATAATGATTAAAAATTATATTTTATTGCTGTAGTCTAGTGGTTAAGGCATATACCCTAAACAAAAAAATATATAAATAAAAGTTTATTCATTTTATGACTTATATTTAATTATATGACCTTAATAATAATAATATTAAAATTTATAATAACCTTAATAATAATTGTAATATTCATCACACATAAGTTATTTTTATTGTTGTATTCTAACGACTTCATGCCAGAATAAAACAATAACATAATTGTAATAATAAATATAACTATTGCTGTATAGTGGTTGTTTTGCACTGTCTAAATAAAGACAAAAAAAATACATGATTATTATTAATGGCATGTTTATGCATTTTATGTTACATATAATTAAATTCATGTTATTTATCATGTTTTTATTGGTGTTAAAGAGTACAACAATTAAATAATAATAATTATTAATATTACTGTTGTTGTAAGTATTATTAATATTACCGTTGTTGTAATTATTATTAATTTTAATTAATTAATACATATCAGAAAAGATTTTGGTAACCCATATTGAAATCATAGGCCCACTCCCTGGACAGAAATAACTATATTTAATTTTAGTCTGAGGTAAACTTGTCATTTGGCAGTAAGTGAGATAAACACTCACAAACACTTTGCTATCTGTGGCTATCAGTTTGGCTGGGTTCTTGTGTTTAAGAGAGCATCTGTTAATCTCCTGGGATTCCAGACAGCCTCACTTCTCTTGTCCATTTATAACCTTAAGGCTTGGTTTCACAGTCAGGGCTTAGACTAAACCAGGTTTAGGCCATAGTTCAATTCAGACATTTAAGTATCTTTTATAAATGTTCCTTAGAGAGAGAAAAAAAAACATTACTGGTGTGCATCTTGAGACAAAACTATGGAACTGATATATTTTAAAATATATCAGTGCGAGTTTCTTTCAGATAAAACAGCTCAGATATGCATTTTAGTCTGGGACTAGGTTTAAACCTTGTTTGTGAAACCAGGGGTAAGTGTTCTAAATGGTGTAAGACAGACATACTGATGGTTTGACTTACAACCAAATATTAATTAGGAGGAGTAAGATTTCCACAGTGACTTTCTAGAGTACAGTATAATATATACAAATATATTTTTATTAACTACATACTATTATAACAATATCCCAATTTACAATTTTTTTTTACAGAATTTATTATTCGTGATTAATGTTAATTTAGAATGTATTCAATTATTGTTCTTTTACATTAACCAATATTAATAAATGCCTTTAAAGTATTGTTCATTGTCAGGTTTGATTTTTACAGATTTTTTATAGGATTCCTAGATAATTGTACATAATAACCACTGCTGTGAAAGACCCAGAATTGCAGCGCAAATGCATACTTGGTTTTCAAGTATGAGGTCTTGGCTCACTTCTCCTTGATTACAATCATACAGTACAGCCTTGACTGATGCTGTTGCCAGCTCTTTTGTTAGGACCTCTTACGTTTTTCACTTCACTCTCCTCTATCTGGATTCCTACCTGAATTTCTAAGTTCTTACCTGCTTGCATTTGTCCTCAGCAGCTTTCTGTTCTGTCTCGGCCTGCTCAGCTCGGTCGATGGCATTCTCCTTGTCCAGTTTGAGCATCTGCATCTTCTTCTTGATGGCCTCCATGGTTGCAGGTTGATCTAGTATCTGGGTTGAATATGAAATTCAAGCTACGGACGAAGTGCAGTTCTTGGTCCTTCAGTCGAAACTGTGGTCAGACTAATGGATGCAAGAGATTTAGGAGAGGAGAAGAATGCAGCTGATGCTGCCTGCAACCAAGAGCTGCCAGCAATGCTGGATCGCTTTACATAACCCAACCAAAGTCTAAAACACCCTCCCCCTCCCCAACTCCCCGTCTCCCTATCTAAACACTTGTGAGAAGGAATGGCCTGGACCATACACAGCCAGAAGCACTTCTCCTTATTTGGAGTGGTGCATATTGTTTTTAAAAAAGGACCAAGTGATGGAGAGGTGAGCAGATAGGACCTGCGTCCAGATTTAACCCTGTAATTGTCCATAAGTGTGAAAGAACTTTCATTGCAATTCCTTGTAATACTCTTAAAAATACAGGTTCTTCGATATTGATGGCATGTTCTTCATTGTCCAAAAAGGTTCTTTTGATTATTAAAATGTTCTTCACACTAACAAAAAATTGTTTATTGTAGAATTAAAAAATGATTCTTACATGGCATCACTGCAAAAAAAAAAAAAAAAACACTTTAGAACCTTTTTTTTTTTTTAGAAATGTAGGTGATATACATAAAAAATTAGTCTAATGATTTCATCCTAAGGCAAGTATCAATTATATTATTACTAACATTTATGGTTATGTACTTTTCAAAACCCCTAACTCTAAGCAGACATAAATGATACATCAAATTGTGTGGTTTGCTGAGAGAAGGCGCTATTATTTTCTTATTACGCAGCTCTCTGGAATACTCAATACTTATTGGTTAATCGCAGCATTCTGCGATATGATATTCATAGTATTCACTGTTGTTCATGGCAACGCTTATTCAAACTACTCAACGCAACTGGTGTCATCTTGTGTCTCAGTTACCGATTGTACTGAAAATGACCTCGGGGCATTTCAGATGACATTTGTCTTGTTACTAGGCCGATCATTTTGTACATTGGAATGGCCTTTTTTCTTAGCAGAAGCTTTAGTATGAGATTCTAAAATCATTTCAATTCAAATCAATATTAAAAAAAATTGTATTCTGTGAGTAGCTTATTGTTTGTAATTTTACTCTGCTGGCTAATAAAATGGCCAGAAATCCCATAGGTACACAGAAACTTGGATGTGGGCAATTATTAATTGGGTAAGAAGCAACCACCACAGCAATGCACAAAACCCCTATCAGAACGCATTTGCAACCCTATATCAAATCTCTGGCAACCACTGAAAATTTAACATTAAATAAACAATATTGAGATCTGTATAGAAGTAAATCTTCATATTCAAAGGAGGAGAAAAAAGTTTTTAAAAAGTAAATGTAAAAAAAATCTAAGAGATAATTTAGTACAAGGGTTAATTATACCTAAAGCAAACAAATTTCTTTTTATTCATTTCATACCTTGTTCAATAAAGTCTGACATAAAGCAATTGCACACACTTGATTTAGAGTTGTTGAGACCCAAAGTGCTAAATGGTCAGACTGTTGGGTTTAACTGCTTTGGCACTCAAAACTAGAGCAGACGTGCAGAATGTAACACTCTTCTCTGACTGGCTCTCTTAACTGCTATTGGAAACAGCCATTCTATTAGAAATGTTGTGAACTACAACAAACAGTCATTTAGCTTCTTCTAAACTGGGTTTTCAGTTTTATTTTTGCTCATAAGCTCTCTTTAAGTTTAACTAAACAAATCCTTGAATTCCCGCCATGCCACAAACCACAACTTTAGCATCAAGGTGGTAAAACTGCGAGACATGTTCAGCATGTACCTCAGACATACTCGTCTGTCAAACAGATGATTCACTCTCCACAACACCTGGATGAACATTCTGAGAAGAGTGTCCAAAAACACCTGTGCTCCAGACAAACAGCTTCTCTGACGTCTGCGCATGTCATCGTTACATATGACATCATGACAATACACAGATGTTTGGCACCTGTATACCCTCTCCAGTGTGCTCTGTCTTTGTTGGCCTCCCTAAGGCACTGTTGTAAGGAAAAGACGTAATGAGATTTGGCTTTCGTTCAGCATTACTTAATCATGCCTGCCCTGCTGAGCTTTAAGGATGAAGGGAAGTATGAATGTGTGTCATGTTATTGGGCAGTGCCCCATCGTGGAAGAAGTTTAACGGACGAGTACAACACAAAGTGTACTTTGTAAGATCAGCTAACGGACAAGAACATGCTATGAAAATTCTTTAATCCAGTAGAAAGCTAAAAATTAGAGCAATGTTCCAAGTAAAATACAGGTTAAACTCAAGATTGATTATCACATAAAATACTGTTCCTCAGTCCCAAAAAAAAAAAGCACTGGCAAACATTTTTAGTAATTTTAATTAAAAAAAAAGTTATTTTAGAAAATGTAAAATTGTGTAAAAAAAAATAAAAATAAACGAGAAATTAAAAGTCTCAGTTGTGCCAGGACTACTCATTATTTATTGACAAAAAATAGTTGTGTAGATATCTTTTGGAAAGTGTAAACTTGTGTAAAAATATTATAATGTGTAAAGTCTAAATTGTCATATTGTCGCAGGACAACTCATTATTAAAGTTTACAGTTCAATATTTTCTTTGTCAATAAATAGTTCATTTAGAAAGTGTAAAATTTGTAAATAACATGTATAAAACTGTTAAACAAAAGAGTAAAAAAATGTTAAGTGTTTAATAATCTAAATCATCATTTTGTGGTGGGATAACCTATTATTTATCAACAAATAAATTATTATTTATTGATACGAATGTAAAAAGTACTGTAAGTAAAAAGTCTTGGATTCTATGGTAACAGTAATTTTTAAGTCTTGTGGCTATACTTTAGAAACTGTATTTTAACTTTCATTACATTTACAATTTCCACTGAAAGTGGTTTACTGTAAACACAGTTCAACATTTTTTTCTGTAGTAATTAACATGCCTTAAATACTTTCCATAGGTATTAACATTCCTTTAAACTAATCTTAATTTGATGGAATTTACATATGAGATCAATATGTACTAGTCTGCTATCATTACTAAAGCATGTTGACATGCCAAAAGGGAGTAAACCACACTAAACACAAAGGAAAAATTGCAAGGAGTGTCTCTTTTCTATGTACAATCAACTAACTAAAATAAGTACCATTAACTTAACTACATTTTTTCAGTACACACACACACACACACACTTATTTTAACTTCCCCCTCAACTGTTGATGTATTTGCATGCTTCTTTTAAGTGCAGAATGATCTGTTCTGTGGGAAATGCAGGTATTCAGCTGGAGATAAGACGAGAGGAGATGACTGAGGGAGTGATTGTGACTGAGTGAAACAGAGGCAGAATATCACAGGCCCCTCCCACAGGAAACCCTAGCTCAACTCAGCCGGACCTTTTATGGTAAAAATTCCCCAATCCGCTGGCTGCCTGTTTTGGGACTCGATTTAAAGAAACAAGAGCACAGAAAGTGCAGCCACAGAAGTTTGATTTTAACAGTAGCAAAGAGAAAGATAGACTAAAACAGCTACATAGAAATAGTTGTGATCTCCTGTTATTTAAAAGTGATTAAAACGTGACAGGATAAACATGAAAAACAACACTGCTATCTGTGATTATGTAGTTCACAATTCCATTGCTCACCAGTTTGCTTTACAAATCCACCTTAGGTTTGGTATTAATTATAATTAAACATTACATTCGAGTTTAGCCTCAAACGTTCCCACATGCTAGCTCACATCAATAAAACACTTTAGCTTATTTGAAACGCTCTGTCACTAACAGTTATGCAAATTGCAAACATTGACAACTGATTCTAACTGCACTAGCAAAAACTAAAGTGCCCCCTTGTGGTAGCCTATATTAGGGTCTCTAGTTTGACCACAAACTGCTTTTCCATGTGTAAGAACTACTCCGGTTCATATTTTCCAAGCCCAATTCCGCCATCATGTGAACAAAGTAAGTGACTACATGATCTAATGCACTTAAAAAGAAGAAGAAAAATTAACAAGTACTGCAACATGACAAATAGGCGTAACTGAAAAAACACAATACAAAAATATAGCAACAACAGCGCAAATAAGCAGTGAACAGTTAAACAGTATGTAATACTCTTTTAAAATTATAATTAAATAATTATAATGAAGTGGAAAGACATTACCCTGTTGAAAAAACCAGCATATGCTGGTTAGGTATGTTTTGACGCTGGCTTAAGCTGGTCCTTTGCTGGTTTAAGCTGGTCCTTTGCTGGTTTAAGCTGGTCCTTTGGTGGTTTAAGCTGGTCCTTTGCTGGTTTAAGGTGGTCCTTTGCTGGTTTAAACTGGTCCTTTGCTGGTTTAAGATGGTCCTTTGCTGGTTTAAACTGGTCCTTTGCTGGTTTAAGCTGGTCCTTTGCTGGGACCAGCTTAAACCAGCATCCCAGCGTCGAAACATACCTAACCAGCATATGCTGTTTTTTTCAACAGGGTAAGTGGACAAAAAAAGTCATAGAACTTAATCATTAAGATTGAATGAACGCATTCAGTTCAGAATATAGGCCTATTCGTTAGGCAAAGTTAATATATGTCCTCCTACGTTAACTTTCATAATGACCAGCTGAGGGACTCCAAGTATGTATAAAATCAGTTTTTTCGCAACAGGTGATCTCTCCGATTTAACTTATTGCTTTGGACATTTGGATTTGTTCATGGAGGTAATTAAGTACTTAATTTGAAAATATTTAATAAATAAGTAATATTTTTGCTGGTCAGTTGCACTAAAGAGAGCTCCAAATCATAACAATGATGAAAGCCTTGACTTTAGACTCTCTGTTTGGCCAACCAATGGCAGACAGGTGGAGCCACCAACACCATTATTACATGCAGCTGCATTTAGTGCAGCTGTTGGTACAGAAATTACATGCTTAATGAAAACATGAATAATCAACTTGACTAAGTAATGGAACTATTAAAGTAGACTTGCCAACATAAAGCTCTTCTAAATCTATCAACCTAATTCCAAAATTTAATCCATCCTATTCCCAGCTGAGCTCTCCGCTTGCATGCAGAAACATTCTTCCAGTTGCTCTGTTCTCTGAAAACAATCAGAGGCCCCTGCATCCTGTCTGAAGACATGCATTCAAACCAAAACAGTAACTGATGTTAGTGAAGTCTTTATCGGTCAAGACACTGGGCTGAAACCCTTCAAGCACTAAAATGATGCGTGTTGTTAACACACAGCATGATAGGCTATATTTTGCAATGGCAGGCGTCCAATCTGTGCAACATCAAAGAGCAATCTAGGACACAGCTATCCCAAGCTGTGAAAACATCCTTATAGTGATTCTGTGGAATTCATTCTTGGAAGTGAGCATAGAAAGACGTATAGCTTTAGATTATGCGAATAACGAAGAACCAAAAGTATTCACTTCCAACAGACAGAGAAAAATGGCCTTTTTGAAATGGGCAGCATACCAAAAACAACACAAATCATTTGGATATGATCTCGGCATGCTCTAATCAGAAGTATTGTGAAAGGCGCCGAGGGAGAGGTTTAACCAGCATCTTCAGTGTGATGCTCCTGGGAGTGAGGACTTGTGAAACGCAGTTTGCAGCAGTATGTGGTGAGGCCCACACTGAGAGAAAAGCCTCCCGGGTGTGCCAAGGGCATCTGAGTTTTGTGGCATTCATTGCCCATGAAAGCTGCTGCATAAGATACGTCAAACTTTCAACGATTACTCACAAGATGTGCACACACATACACACACACACACACACACACACACAAACATACTTGTAGAGACAGGTAAATATCACAGGTGAAGGTATCTTCAGAGGTTTTTTGATGCCAAATAGTGTTATGGGTACTCTGAAACTGCTGTATTCACTCTACAAACTAACAAAATGTATTGTTTTTAGCTTAAACAAGTATATGCTAACATTAATGGTGCAGGACTCCCCATCAGTTTTGGGGCTACTTACTTCTAAGTTACAAGCTAAAGTTGTTCGATACAGTCAAGCTATCATTTAGGAAAAGTATTTCAAGAATGAAAAGAGAGAGAGAGAGAGAGAGAGAGAGAGAGAGAGAGAGAGCAGTCAAGCTATCATTTAGGAAAAGTATTTCAAGAATAGAAAGAGAGAGAGAGAGAGAGAGAGAGAGAGAGAGAGAGAAGAAAAAGAAAGTTCAAATGATTAAGTGACTAAATTTTTTTTGGTTTAAATGAACTGTCCAAACAAGCCAGTTGTCATTTAGTTCTCATCATCAATAATGAGATTTTTAAGGAATAACGACTAAAATTGCAATCTTTTCCTCATAAAGCTTTCAAATATAGCATTCAAGCAATTTTTTAACCAACTTAATATGGACAATTACTATCCTGTGATTCTTTATTCATTTATTTTTGTGTTCTTGGAATGACCTAAAATATGTTCTATAAGAGCATTCACATTAAGTTAAAAAAAGTATTTCGGAATGTTCTCAAAACCTTTTTTTTTTTTGTTGGTTATGTTAACATTAGAACATAACATAAAAAACATTAAGGGAATGTTCAATTTGATCATTTGGCAAACATTATGAGAACAGTACTTTTGAAAGTTCTGAACAATCTTATGCTTTTGAACCACCTGAAACAGGCAGCAAGTAACAAAAAAATAAAAGAAAAATCTAACCTCCAACTAAAATGTTTTAGAAAAATGTTCCATGAACAATGTATGAATAACGTTTTTGGGGTTAACGTTTTGATAACATTATTAAAATGAAATAACTTTGAACTAGCGTTCTATTAACATGCTTGGAAGAATATTTGTTCATAACTTTGTGCGAACCTTGCCAGAAAGTTCTGAGAACATTCTTGTTAGCTGGAAACATGACGTGAGTAAGCAATGGTTATTGAATGTACAATTACTTTAATATTGTGCCTGTACACCAGTATCTCAATTTTATTGATTTTTATTTTTTTTTTTTTTTACATTTTAAAGTACACTTTTTAAATACAAACTTCATTATGAATAATATTTTTTTTTTGATTCAACAGTATTTTGTGCCAACATCAAGGACTGTCGGGTTATGATTTGCGCCGGACGCAAAATAGTTTTTCAAATGGGGGCCCAACAAAAATGCTCCACACCGCATTTTACAGAGACTTTTACAGAGACTTACAAACGTTGCATTGATGTTGCAATTGCATGAAGCTTTTCTCAAATTATACAGAGAAATTCTACCACTGAGAGTTATGGCAAAACATGCATGTGGTATGAATCTTCTCGTTGCGTGCTTTATGTACGTACAACATGAACATGTGGTGTAACATATGTGGCATATGGATCAGAGATCTCTATGCTCTGGTGGGAAAAAGGGGGGATGTACGGCAAGAGTATCGCTGACAAAAACATAACTCAGAGACCCCTGACAGCCGTGTTACTCCATATGAAACAGCGCTACGCTGCACTCAGCACCGCGTGACCTGATGTGTCGCATGTGCTGTCGTTGAATGAATCACTTTTAAAAGTCACAGAACTGATTCATGTCACAACAGGGATTCAAGTTAACTGTAGGTGTCTTTTTTCGTCTGATTTTTCAGCAACAGCGCTTTCAATATCCAAAATAATAATAATGGTGTGCAAAGGGAATCACATGCGTGTTCTTCCTCAGGGGCCAGCTGTCTAGGAAAGATTAAAGACTTGGATTTCTCCCACAGTTCTCTGAGAGCTGCAAATCGGCCAGCTGTTGCTCACTATTACACCATGCATTTTGGACGACTTCCCCTTTAAATGACCCAAAAGAGCCGCAACCGAATGTAATGCTAATCCGTTGCATTCGCTGAACTTCCCCATGCGCGGTTTAAATGCTTAAATGCTAGCAAAACAGCACGTGACTGGATTCTGCCGGAATGCTAATAGGCTGTATTTGCGCTGTCAAAATGTCTAAACCCCTCCTGAATAAATCTAAATACATAGATGTACATAAGTAGGACATTAGTAAAAAAAAATAAAAATTTTAATCTTATGATATAGCAAACATGTCATTTTTGATGACTGAATGCTAGAATTGTACAGGCCTCTTTTAGATTGTATTTATTTAGCAATTTACTTGACTAAAGTATCACTTAAATGTCTTAAAACATGTCCCTGGTTATGCATAAACGCTGTTAACATTATATATACGCTCTCTCTCTATATATATATACACACACACACATTACATTTTCAAAAAGTATGAACTAGCCTATTCCATAACTTATCATCATCTAAATTGTCTCCTTTTTACTTTATCTTATCTTTTTTGTGTGTTTGTCAGTAGAGGGCAATCTTAAAATGTCAACACGTTTATATAAGAAGCACCTTGTAGTTTTACAACTTCAAGCACAATGAATTAAGATGCCAAAATGCAATTACACATTATGTATCTGATAAAATAATCTTTAAAAATCTGTATCTTTAAAAATCTTACAGAAATTATACTTGAAAACCACTCTATTATTGTATTAAAAAACCCACCTTATTCATAATATGACCTAAATTGCATTTTCATTGGTTTCCGTGAATAACAGCTGCCTGACAATTTCATATTCATTCTGCATTTGTCATAATTTGACATTTTGCATTGTCATTAGCCATAATTTCAGCATGTCTTCCGATGAGTGACGCAAATTCTAAATTAAACATTCTATTAAAAATCGAAGAAACCTCTAACACATTAATTTTGAGAAGTGAGACTTCCGATTATTTTTATAGACTCTTCACATCCTCTTGTGGGTAAAAAATGACTAAATATATATACATTTTCTTTCTTCAGAATGTACTGAATGCATTAAAAATAAATAAAATAAATGCATTAAAATATTTTTTTAAATTCTTAAAATAAAAAAAATTAAAAAACAAATAAAAATATTTATTTATATTGCGTATAAAGTATTATGATTATTTTCACATTATTTTAATCATAGGACAGCCCTAATAATATGTATTTGATCATTTTAAAGTAGTAATCTTTTATAGGTTTCATAGGTTTAACAAGACAAAATCTAAATCTTTCCAACAACCCCTTTTGAGGCTTTAAGCAGACAAAGTTACAACATTCACAGCTGAAATGGGCATTAGTTTCATGCCCATTGGGATCTAATGTTTCAGCATGAATGCAGTAGATGCAACTATCAAGAGACTTATGCACTGGCCTCATTTATGTAATCAGAAAGCTTTGCTAACCTCGAGAAGGGGATGAAGGATAAGACTGAAGAGATGAAAGCCTTGGAAGTTTGAGTCATGGCCTTGGCCAGATGGGTTTTATTTAGAGCTCTTGCAAACATTTGGAATCACTGTTAACATATTTCCCCGAACTGTGTAAGATAAAAGGTGCAAATCTGTGAGTCTGACGTTGTTGTATTCAGTGCCGCTATTTGCATTGCATATTATACATGCAACAAATCTAATTTATTTAAGCAATTGTAGTTTGCATATTGATATACTCTCAATGTTCCAGAAATGAAATACATTTAAACATAAAAACACAATTGTGGAGGTTTGCAAGTACAAAACAAACGGTGAAAGTTTTATGTGGAAACTACATCTCAGTCTTTCATTAAGATCATATTACCAGAGCACTGCAAACTACCCAATTTTAACGTTGATTATGTGACTAAACCATAACCATAAAGGATTAGGCGTTGTCTGCTTTGGAATTTCTGGGTTGGGCCGTTTCCAAATGTTCTTCATTCAAAACGAATAAATACTATTTTTAACATAATATTAAAGGAATAGTTTACCCAAAAATGAAAATTGGCTGAAAATTGAATCACCCTCAGGCCATCCAAGATGTAGATTAGGCTCTTTCTTCATCAGAACAGATCTGGAGAAATTTAGCATCACTTGCTCACCAAAGGATCCACTGCAGTGAATGGGTGCCGTCAGAATGGAAGTCCAAACAGCTGATAAAAACATCACAATAATCCACAAGTAATATGCACAACTTCAGTCAAGCAAAAAGCTGCATGCTTGTAAAAATCAAATCCATGATTAAGATGTTTTTAACCTAAACCCGTGGCTTCCTGCTAAAGTACGAGTCCTCTATCCAATATTGCTTTCTCCAGTGAAAAAGTAGTCTTTTCTGAATCAGGAGAGAAATATGCACGGATCTGTTTACAAGCAAATCAACAGTCCAAAGCATTTCTAAACAAATATGCTGGTGCATTTTGATGTGTGAGGACAACAGGGGATGAACTTTTTCACTGGTGAAAGCATTATGGCCAGAAGCAGCAGTTTAAAGTTAAAATGTCTTAATGATGAATTTGTTTCTTATACAAACTCACAGTTTTTCACGTCACAAGATATTAATTGATAGACTGAAGTCATGTGGATTACTTGTGGATTATTGTGATGCTTTCATCAGCTGTTTGGAGTCTCATTCTGACGGCACCCATTCACAGCAGAGGACCCATTGGTGAGCAAGTGAAGAAATCTTACATTTCTCCAAATCTGTTCTGATGAAGAAACAAATGCATTTACATCTTGGATGTCCTAAGGGTGAACTATTCCTTTAATGAGTGAATCAGCCATTGCAGTGGTTTTTCAGGAACTAAACACCTCAGGAAGCAGGTCTTCATATTTTAATAAGTCACATTTTTTAAAGAACAGTGGTTAATTTCTCTGTATTTCATGTTCCTGAGAAAAGAATGAGATGTGATGTCTGCTAAATATTACGTGTTGAAAAAAATCAATGGTTTACAAAAAATATCTGTTTCAAATCGACAGCACACCAATGTTGCATTTTCCCGCTATTGTATAATTCATGTTAGCATGATCACTTCAGCTATGCTTTCAAACATGTGGTTTGCGTGAACCGTTTTGCCAGAGCAATCGCATCCCATTTTATATGTTTGTGAGCTAATTTTCTTGGGTATGTTCATTGAGTATAAATGATTAGACATGTGTAATCAAAGAGTATGAATGTTTATGCGTGCTTAGACATGCGCATGTAGTAGTGTGTTTATGAAAGGGCACGTGCATGTGCTTTTCTTGCATTTATTTTTAGCATTAATCCCCACCACTGAGTTGCATGTATTTGTTTAGCACTTTCATCCTAATGAAGACAAACAAAATAAATCCAGAGAAGTGCCCAAATATGACATTCCAGAATTGCTCAGAAAAGTACACGTTAGTGCTGAGATATTTTATATTTGTTTTTACCTCTATATTTGTTCTCAAAAAAGCAAGTGATTTACGTGATTGTCCTTTGCTAAAAGTCTTGGCTGTCTGTCAGCTCACCGCTTTCTGACCAATGAGATGCAGGGTGGCTAAACACGCCCACTGACCGTCTCCCTGAATGAAAATCACACTGATATTTGTGACCCTCTTTCATATGCTGCCAAGAGCAAGTTGTGATTGGCACACAATTATGTTGTTTGTTTTTAAGTTGACAAATAATCATGCAGGTGTGTTTTAGTTTATTCTGTGTGAACATAGTGTACAAAGTTTGAATTTAAAGTAACATTTTAATTTGTTGCCAAGCACTGATCAAACAGTGTGGGCATTTTATCAGTTGGTTGTGATGACCTTGACTGTGATGATCAAACAGGAATGATTTCCCTAACATAAATCTTAAAAATCTATCAGAAATGTAGGAATAGTCCGATTTAAACGGCAGGAATATTGCCAACATTTAACTAGTAGTTAAGTAGTAATTAAGTAAGTAAATAAAGAAATAAATAAAAAATGTATTTCATGATATAAAAGTCTACCACACAACTTTGACAGAAGTCCTTGATTATTTTTAAGATTTAATATTATGCCTAATTACAGTCATGTAATTCAGTTTTTAATATTTTTCGACACTTTAAATGTTTTTTAAACAGTCTACAGTTAATTGGTGTAACTTTTGATTAAGAATGACTGTAATGTAAAAAATGAACCATTAAAAGAGCGATTTAAAAATATTCATCATAATTTATTTTTAAAACATGTTTGTCATTTGCATTAACAATGTTTTTTTTTGTTGGTTTTTTTGCAATAACTTAATATATTTAGAAAAATGACAATGAATTTAACAAAAAAGAAAGAAAGAAAGCAAAAAGAAAAAAAGGGGGGAGAAAGTCCTTGAGAAATTGATTTGCTTGTAGACTCTCAGGGGCCTCACAACTTCACAGTCTTGTAATTGTAAAAGTGATGAGTAAGTGTGGGGGTTCCTGGCCTTTTATTGGTCATATCAGGCCTTACCCCGCCTCTCTCGACCAATAGAATTTCACTGATTTGCATGCGGTCCCGCAAGGGTGGATAAAGACAAGCTTGTAGCGGTACTGATTTAAACTCTTGAGAGAAACTCTGGACACAAGTCATCTAAAGCAGCTGCTACCCCCAACTAGAATATTAACCTGTTGTAACGCTGTAAATACCCGGATCTCAACGACTTTTACACTTAATTTAATAAGTTCTTGCATCCGTGATCATTCTAATTATATGAACATGGGGAGAGTATGCAGCGCTTGTTTTATATCTTGGACGTTTTTTGTCTACATTTCCTCGAGTTTTGCAACTACGATTGAGCCGAGTGAATTTACCACTTTTAGTAAGTATAAGCTTATTTGATTTATAAAATCATAGAATGAAACTTGTTTATAAAGTTTAAAAAGTGTTACAGTTTCCGGTGCCTAACTTAGAATATTTTGATGGGGAAGTCGAATAATCAATATCAATTTACACAAATATCAGAAAGTGATGACCACTTAAATTATGTACGAAACATACCTTTTATTGCATTTTAAATTTATACTTGTATAGCCTACTTCATCTTTCTATAAATTTGTACTTTTATGTATCAGAAGATAATGTTGGATGCTGCAAAATATTAGGATATAAAGCAGTTTTCATACAGTATTGTATTTTAAATTTATACATTTTATATATTTAAATATGATTTATATACTATATTATTATTTTTATGTCTTAAAAGACCATGTTTGGTTTCTGTAAAAAAAATAAAATCTTGTTTTTATTCATCTTTTGTATTTTTAAGTAGCATTTATTATTCATATGGCACTTGCAAATTATCTTTATTAACTTTTACCTTACAAAATATCTTATGAAACTTGATGATTTGTAAACATTATCTATAAAACTTAATTTCTTTGAAAAACAAATAGTCTAATTTGTTGACTTTTAACAATATGGTAATTATCAGGTCAAATGGTTGTTTGATATGGAGTCAATATAATGCCACATATATATGCAAAATAATAAAGTTTTGCAAAAGAAAATTATGTTTTGTTATTTTCTTGCTCAAAGCTCAAACTTGACTGAAACGCAAAATAAAAGCAGCGTTGCAAATAAATTAGTAGATATGGCCATGGAAAATATGTATTGCAAAATCATTGCTTTTGTGCTGTTTCATTTATATTTTGCAATTCTTTATTTTTGTTTGCAAAACTTATTTTTTTCTCGCAATGCTTCAGTTTCTTTTGCAATTCTTTATTTTTGTTTGCAAAAAACACATTTCTTTTTTCTCAATACTTTTATTTTCTTTTGCAAAACTTTATTTTCTTTTGCAAAACTTTATTATTTTGCATATATATGTGGCATTTTATTGACTCCATAGTTTGAGACTCTGTTTATATGCCAGAAAAGTCAGTTATGAACACATATTGACGGACTTATAGCGAAAAAAATTTGTATGTATAGTCAGTTAAGCACCGGGAAAGGATCCAAGCCTGCCATTTGGAAATAATACTTCGTATACAAAATAAGGGAAAAGTATAAGCACATGCAAGATAATCTTCTTTACAACTTCAATAATTAAAATGTTTATAAGCAGCTTACAAGTAAAACGTATTTAATGTAAGCAGCACTTACTTTGCTGGCTGTTAAACTCATTGTTGATCTGGTTTTGGACAGATAACATCATGGACAATGGCACAGAATGGATGACGGACTTCAGTGATATAGAGTCCAAGTTTTCCTTCAGGACCAGTGAAGAACCTGAAGACGATCTGTGCTACATAGTTCCAGGTCAACCCGAAACCATCAAAGAATGTAACTTCAATCCAGACAACAAGACTTTCGTAGTTATTCACGGATGGACGGTGAGTGCTTCTACAACACTTGTTGACGATCTTGAATTAATGTGCAAAGCACTCCAAACCATGACTCCAATGACTTCATCTCAGGTTACGGGTATGTTTGAAAGCTGGGTTCCCAAACTGGTAACAGCCCTGTATGAACGAGAGCCAACAGCCAACGTGATTGTGGTGGACTGGTTGTCCCGCGCGCAACAACACTACCCTACATCAGCCGCCTACACCAAACTAGTGGGGAGGGATGTGGCCAAGTTTGTCAACTGGTTACAGGTATGTCAAACACTCGGAGATGGTTTGTTCTACATCAAGGTGAAGAGCATCTGATGAAGATATAGAGTTTGTTTTATGCAGTAAACTTTATCTTGTCTTGTTTCTTCAACCAGGCTGAGATTGACTATCCTTGGGAGAAGCTCCATCTTCTGGGCTACAGTCTTGGCGCTCATGTAGCAGGAATCGCTGGTCTTCTCACCAAACATAAAGTTAACAGAATCACAGGTAACTTGATGTTGTTTATTTGGGTGTCAATTTTCTATTTTACCATTCGAGCCCTTAAATGCAAAGGCCAACCATTAAAATGGACCAATCTTCTTGGATCTTCAGGCATGGATCCTGCTGGCCCTAGTTTTGAGTATGCAGATGCCCAAAGCACTCTTTCTCCCGATGATGCCCTTTTTGTGGACGTTCTTCACACCAACACCCGTGGTTCCCCAGATCGCAGCATTGGGATTCAGAGGCCAGTGGGCCACATAGACATCTACCCCAACGGAGGAACATTCCAACCCGGCTGTGACCTCCAGAACACTGTGTTGATGGTGGCCACCACTGGTTTAAGAAGTACGTTCCCACTGTCCTCCTCAGAAGTTCTTAGATTTCAACACAAGCTTCAATGTTTTTCTTGGTTCTCCACAGACATGGATCAGATTGTGAAGTGCTCCCACGAGCGCTCCATCCACCTGTTCATCGACTCGCTGGTGAACCAGGAGCAAGAAAGCTTTGCTTACCGTTGCAGCTCCAAAGACAGCTTCAACAAGGGCATGTGCCTCAGCTGCCGCAAGAACCGCTGCAACAAGGTGGGCTACAGAGTCAACAAAATTCGCACACGCAGGAGCAGCAAGATGTACATGAAGACCAGAGACATGATGCCATATAAAGGTGAAGGGCACCAAAGTTTATTATAATATATATATACAGTGGGTACGGAAAGTATTCAGACCCCCTTAAATTTTTCAAATGTATTTTATATTTTATAAAACAGAAATAATATAAAAATAAAATAATAAATTATATACATTTTACTCCAATAATAAAATTAATTAGTATTATGTTATTAGATTTTTTTAGAAAATTGAGAATACATAAAAATATATTTTTATATTTATTATTTGAATAAATTCGTTTTTATTTGTTTATAATGAAATAAATGTAAAATGTATTTTATATTTTTAAGCATGAAACATCAATATTTTATTTTTAGTGGTTTTTAAAAATCTGTTCTAAATATAATCATCTTTCCTCAGTTTTCCATTATCAAGTGAAGGTCCACTTCTTCGGCAAGACACAATTAAGCTACACTGATCAGCCCATGAAGATCTCATTGTACGGAATCCATGGCGAGAAGGAAAATATCCCCTACATTATGTAAGCTAGTAGCATTTCCTGATGGATATGTCAGGACTTAGTTCACATTAGTTCTAAATTAAGCGAAAATGCAATGTTAAGATGTTTATCAAGAAAGATCCAGAGACTTTTCTTTGGTTTCAGTGATTTTTATGACCTTATGTAGCAGAAATCAGTTCGTGCAACTATTTTAGACCATGTTTTGATTCAGATTGGATTCCGTCCTGTGCTGAGATAACAGAGAAAGTGATAGAGATGGTTTTTGCTTCCACAGGCCTGCTTTGAACACAAACACCACAGTGTCTTTCCTGCTGACCACGGATGCGGACATCGGAGAGCTACTGATGGTAAAACTTCTCTGGGAGAAAGACACCCTCATTAGCTGGCCATGGTGGAACCCCGATACCTTCCACATTCGTAAACTACGCATCAAATCAGGAGAAACTCAGTCTATGTAAGCAGAGAGACATGTTTTTAAAAAAAAATTATACCATTTTATGGATTATATATTATTTCTGCCTTAATACACAGTCTTTTTTTTTCATATTGTGCATTTTTATTGCATCACATTTTATTTTTGTTTTTTATTTTATACCCTTAAAACTTGTGCAGAATTCAAAATGTATGTGTTTTTTAATCCAGAATCATCTTCAGTGCCAAAGAAGGTGAATTTTCCTACCTTTCCCGTGGTGGCGAGGCCGTGGTCTTCGTGAAAGACAAAGAAGCCCAGTCGAGCCGCAAAAACCAGAGGTAAATTTCCACTTGCTGTCCATCCGATCTGTTGACACGGCCCTCTAAAAGTGGCCTTCCCTGTTCAGTTATTATGTTCCTGTTTTATTTGTTGTGGTGAGTTTTGTTTGACTAAACCCTTTGCACTTTACACTGGCAGATTGCATAAGTTGAAGATGCATGGAAGTTCATTCAAACAGAGCACCGAGTAAAGACACACGTCATAATCCACCTCTCCTGGGATCTGGCACAGAATCTGCCAGGGAAAACTGGATCGATAGAGACTAACCTCTCCCAAAAATCCGGACTAGTAACCTTCACCCAAATTCAGAAACACATCCTGCAAGAAACCACATCTTGAAAACGTTGCTGCTGTGCAGTTTTAAAACAAAATAATTACTTTGGATACCACTCGAGACACATTGCAGGTCATCTGAGATCTGGCTAGACAATCTTTACTACGTCTTTAATCCATAAAAATAATAATCAAGTCTCTATGCAACATATTTATGCAAGTAATCAGTTCCAGTCTATCTAAAGATGACTTGCACTTAGTTAAAAGGATTGGCTAGTTGCCCACCAAAGAGACTCTTCTTTTGGAGAAAGATGCCACTTGAAACATGTTACCGTTTGTTTGGTTTATCAGTATTACTCTTGAAATTCCACTTAGAGACTAGGTTATTCAGCTGTTTTGTTGGGTTGTACTGTAAATTAGGTTTTACCGAAGCAGTTTACTAGCTATGCTAATCCTCTTTACTTCAGTTCCGAAAGTAAAACTTTTAAGATTTTTCTTTGTTGCAACAGAAAATCAGTCTGAATTAATTATTTTAACAAAAAATGGGACCAAATCCTCTCTCTGCTGAATCAAGATGAAATGATTACTGTAAATATTTTTAATTGTTATTATATATACTTACAAACGGCTCTTCAAACGTCTACCTTTCTTTCATTTCTTCGGTTATTGTGTCTGGCAAAGGTCACTTTAAAGGCTTTGCCTCCCTTTGATTCAGTATTGTTTGGTAAAAGAGCAAAATCAACAAACGATTCTGCCACTTTTTTTTGTTTTGTGTGTGTTTTTTGTCACCTCCTTCAATTCAGTTTTGTTTGGTAAAAGCAAAATTAACAAACGATTCTGCCACTTTTGTTTTGTTTCTCATCACCCCCTTCATAGCAACTTTAGTTTACACATGAGCCAGCCAAGAAGTAAAACAAGATGCATTTGATCTAAGAAATGTTGACAGTTTTCCAGGCCTGACAGGGTTGACTGCCCCACATAATAGCCACAAATACACCAAAACTGTTCCTTTTTCCTATTTATTAAATGTATATATTTGTATATTAGGCACATAATATATGTATTCCATGTTTCTGAAGTGTTCTTGCCTTTTCTTTTGAATTCTGTAGCCTCTCTATTTTTATAAACAAAAGTTGACTGATTGAAGTCACTTGAAGGAAATGAAATGATCAGTTGTGATCATATGAATCTATAAGCCGTGCACTGTATGATGTCATTTTAATAAACATTGTTACGGTATGCGAGTGCTTTGCATTTTTCATTTAAATCTTTATTTTATGTGCAAATGCCATGTGTAAATGCCTGCATTAAATTTGAATGTTCTCGATATTTCAGGTCTCAAACAAATTAAATATTTTGAAATTGGTTGCAAATTGGTCACAGCATAAACAGAATTCTGGAACTTGACTTATTTGGCAAGGCCTCGGTCTCTTCAGAAATGTGCTGCTTAAATATATTTTAATTTAATAAAATTTCATTAAAGGGGTCATATGATGCTGCTAAAAAGAACATTATTTTGTGTATTTGGTGTAATGAAATGTGTTTATGCGGTTTAAGGTTAAAAAAACACATTATTTTCCACATACTGTACATTATTGTTTCTCCTCTATGCCCCGCCTTTCTGAAACGCGTTGATTTTTACAAAGCTCATCGGTCTGAAAAAGCGAGGTGTGCTCTGATTGGCCAGCTATCCAGTGCGTTGTGATTGGCCGAATACCTCAAGCGTGTGACGGAAATGTTACGTCCCTTACCATACTGTGATGCCTGCGGCAACCACATATGACGACCCCGGCTGGACTCCGCTTCGTCCACGGTGAAAGCCGATCTGGCGATCGACAGCGCGAAGTTGAAGTATTTCCTCGGCGACCAGCACAGATCAGCTCCAGGCATGACGAAGCAGATATCGTCCTCTATTGGAAGGCCAAACAAAGTCGTTTCGCTTTCACAAAGAGGCACACAGCATCTCCACGATGTGGCGGCGGCAACAATACTTCAGCGAAAATAAAAGTTACGCCTTCATTCTTTGCGTGAACATTTGGGCGGCGTTATGCAAATCTTCCCAGATAGTGACGTAGGTATGTGGGGGTGTGTTAGAACGAGCCGTTTTAGGTAGGCGTGGTTGACTCTTAACTTTTATAAAGAATATCTCTTTGGATTTGAGACTTTAGTCTTTGCAACTTTACAGATCTTATTTATGCACCAAGAGCTTGTAACACTTCAAAGAGAAAGGAAAAATTTAAATCACATTGTATGACCCCTTTAAATAACATCCACCTGTCACTGTTTTGCTCATGTTAGCTCCATTCATATAAGATGTTATGTGAATGGAGCGTCATCCATTCAAATAACGTGTGTATGTGTGTAAAAAAAATGTGAATTGACTCACATTGTTTAAAGGGAGAGCGACTCACGTGCAATGACTTCGAATCAAAACACAAGGAGCTTGTTTTTTAAGATCCCTTCCCCTTTTTCGTGGAAGAACAAGTTCTTGGAATAAAAATACAACATTCCGATACTTTCATTAGTCAGAACCTCCTGCAAGACTGTTGTGAAATTTCAGCATTGAATTTTTGGAATATACCCTACTTCTGCCAGTTCATCACATTAAGGAATAAAAACATAAAATATGGAGATTTAAATCTGATTATGATTTATCACTTTCTAATTCTTCTTAGAAATTTTATTCGAACTCTTGAGTCCTTGTACGGTGGACAATGGTTTCTAGAAGGGTTTCCATCTGCTAAAGAGCATGTGACAGGTTATTAGTTATGTTTTTGTTCTCTAAGAATATTTTGGATGAAAGCAGCAATTCTGGTGCCTGGTCTTTGTTATAACAAATGGAAGGAATGACCACAGTGCAGGTGTCATTGAGAGTTCTGGCAGGGTCTGAGTGTTACGGGATGACCATTACACAATGAATGCAAATAGCTAAGAGCATTGAGGGTATTGGCACATAATGAATTGTGATTCTTTGTTCTCTCAAATGTCAAGTAAAGAGACTTTACTTCTCTCTCCTCCATGTTGAATATTAATGTTTTTCATGAATATTGACAAAACCTCTTCTTTTTTGCTCCATGAAAGAAAGAATACTACATGGATCTGACACGATCTGAGGGTGAGTAAAGGATAACAATTTTCATATTTGCGTAAAAATGTCAGTTCAAGCTGAAAACTGCATGTTTTCTTATGGTAAAGAACCTCGTGATACATACAGCTCTTGACTAAGTCCTAAACAAATGTGTGACCGTATTACCCCTCCTGTGGGCTGAGACTAGTGCTATTTAGAAGCTTAACTGAAGTCTGAGGCTCAGATTTCATGAGCGAGTATTCAAACAGCTCCAGGAGTTTGCGAATATTTTCTTTTCTCAGTATATGTTAGCCTATAGCAGGCAAAAAGGTGAGGCTCACAAGCCCCCAACGTTTACGCAGAAAAGACACGAACATTTTGTCATTCCAATGCGTTTCGTGGCTCGTATTAAGCTTCACTGGTCTGTTCGTCGCTGCTCTGGAGAAAGAAATCTTCTCGAACGAACTCTTTGGCAAGATGTTTGAAATGTTTGTTGATGCGCCGCGAGAAATGGATTCGGGTAACCTGAGGCGTTATTTTATTTGGACGCGACGCGATTCTTTCATTTTTAATGTCTCTGTTTTCAATTCCTACCGCAAATCCTGCATTTATGATGGGAACATTGTAATATCCGGCATCTGTCTGAGCTTTTAAATCCATGAATTAACCTGTAGAAGCCGCCAGTGGCCATTTATTTCTCATTTCTTCGAGTCAGCTGAATGTTAGATGATATTTTATGTTGTTTTAAGAGGAGGACTCCTTAAAAGTACATTTCAAGTTCATACTCATCACAAGGTAATCTTCAGGCTGCAATCTGATGTCGCATCGATTAAAGGTGTGATAATAGTGTATAATAAGGATATTATGGCTCCACCCACCTGTGAGCTGAGCTGAACTATGGAAATATTTATTGTCCTCCCGTTACCTGTTTTATTAAGCATGCCAAGTAGGCTGTCACATCTTAAACCTAATTTTTATTGTTCCATATTTTATTTCATATTATGTATATATTATTTGTACTTAAATATTATTTAAATTTTTTATTTAATAGGTTTTTAATTATAATTAATAACAATAATTTACAATAATCTTATTTTAATATTATATCTTAATATATCTTGACATCCAAAATTATATAATTATAATACAGATTTTTTTATAATATATATTTATAATTACGAAATAATTTACTTCGTTTTTATTTGATATTACATTTTTTTATTTTTTTATTTTTAGAATTTTTTCAATGACTAATGTCTTTATATTGATATTATATTTTTACATACTCCGTTTTCTAGAATTTTTTATAAAATACAATTTATTTTAAAATTATACCAAAATATTGTACTTTTTATTTGATATTGAATTCTAAGTTGATTTAATGTATTTTATTTAAAGTACATTTTAATAGTACTATATTGTTTTTTGAATGGCCATCATCTTTACATAGATAATTTCCTGGAGGATCTAAGGAACCTGTCAGATGTCAGCAAAGCCAATGTCAAGTTTTCTCTGAGAAACCCGTCTCAACCAGATGATGATGTGTGTTACATTGTGTGTGGCAAACCAGAGACTCTCAGCAGCTGCAACTTCAAAAACACTTCAAAAACCTTTTTGGTCATTCATGGGTGGACGGTAAAGCAACGGTTACAAACATTCAATAAATTCAGCTGATTCTTTTTCAAGCTGTCCCATATGTTAGTGTTAAACTAGCTCTTTTCCCCTAGGTAAGTGGATTGTTTGAGAGCTGGGTTGAGAAACTGGTTGCCGCACTTTATAACAGGGAGAAGGATGCTAACGTCATTGTTGTGGACTGGTTGGACATGGCGCAGAACTATTATGTGGTGGCAGCACAAAACACAAAGATGGTGGGACAAGAGATCAGGCTCTTCATAGACTGGTTAGAGGTTTGTGTTAACAAATCAAATCAAATTACACATACTGCTATTCTAGGTTTTTAATTGGCATTATTGTGCCCATGTTGAATTCATAAGGAGTCTGCCAACGTTCCTTTGGAGAAGTTGCACCTCCTTGGCTACAGTCTTGGCGCCCACGTTGCAGGTTTTGCAGGAAGTCATGCAACCAATAAAGTTGGACGAATCACAGGTAGGTTAATTGGCGTTCTTTTGAAAATAAATCTTAGAACAGGTCTTAAACACAACATATGGGACAATTTTTTGCAGGTCTAGACCCAGCTGGACCAGACTTTGAAGGGGTCCACGCCCACGGACGGCTGTCCCCAGATGATGCCCATTTTGTAGATGTCCTTCACACATTCACTCGAGGTTCTCTGGGTCCCAGTATCGGTATCGAGCAGCCAATCGGTCATGTGGATATATACTCTAATGGAGGAAGCTTCCAGCCTGGCTGCAACTTGAGAGGAGCTCTAGAGAAAATGGCCAGTTATGGAATACTTGGTAAAGACCCTTATCTGGGATATTCAATTAAATTCAAATTTATTTGTATTGCACTTTTCACAATGACATCTATATGTTTCCTCACCATTTACCCCAATATTTCCTAAATATTTCCAAAATATGTGTGAAGAGAATACATGCACATGGGGCCACTGGTTGTTGAATTGTTTATTGTTGAAAGAAGATTGTAGCATCATAGAAATTTGATATATATGATTTAATATTTAATATTTAATCTTTTTTTATATATTAAACATTGTATATTTAAAAAAAAAAAAAAAATATATATATATATATATATATAATACAACTAATATAATAAATTATAACCTATTTAATTAATTCTTATTTTTAATAAAATAAATACTGATTAATGATAAATCTGAACAACACAAAAAATATTTCAAAACAATACATAATAAGTAGTCATTAAAATATATATAAAAAATAATATAATTAATATAAATTAAAGTATGAATGTTACAATTTAATAACATTTTTTATCAATTAAAAATAATACAATTAATATAATTATAATTTGTACAATTTAATTTCTAATAATAAATGCTGATTTATCGTAACAATGCTATGAATTTTGCTATGAATAAAATATTGCATTTTGCACTGGCACAAATGTTCTAGAAATGCCTGTTATTTGTAACTTTCCCAAAGATGAAAAGAGATTAGTTGTGTATCAGGAGTAGGTTGTGACATTGTCACATTTTTTCGTGATCTGGATTTCTAATCTGTTTTGGCAACTTACATTAAAACCTGCTACAACCTTTCTACAATGAAATCGTTCATCTCTGCTAAAAAACAGGTTATTGACTTATATGACTAAAAAGATACAAACATATTTTAAAAAGTTTAAAATCATATAAATTATGTTATTAATACCCTTAGCCTTATATAATGCCATCAGATGTGAGCATGAGAGGTCTGTCCACCTGTTCATCGACTCCCTGCTGAATGAGGAAGAAGCTAGCAGAGTGTACAGCTGTGGGAGCAATGACATGTTCGACCGAGGCATGTGCCTCCAGTGTCACAAGAACCGCTGCAACACCGTGGGCTACGACACCAGCAAAGTCCGTAAGGCAAGAAGCGTCAAGATGTTCGTCAAGACACGAGGCTCCATGCCATTCAGAGGTCAGTGTCAAGTTTCAGAGGAGGAATTTTTAAACAGTAATTTAAACAACAATTTTGTTGTGTTTTATTAATATGTCTATTTCGTTTTTAGAAAGCTTTAGCGGGCGTTTAGACAATACCATTTTCATTTAGATGACAATGGTGTTTTGAGGAACTTAAAGGCACAATATGTAAGATTTTTTATTAAAATATCCAAAAACCACTAGAACAGTGTGATCTATTTTGCTGACTTGTGTACTTACATTATCCCAAATGTTTCGAAGAATGTTTAAATCCAGAGAAATAAGCAATTTTAACTAGTGACACGGACCGTGTCCATAGTGTCATTGTGTCGCCTGCCAATGACGTCATAACCCCTTGATTTCCGTTTTTTGTTTTGTAGAAAACATGGAAACACCAAAGACGCTTTAATATGTTGTGCGTTTTAATAGACCGGTGACGATCGCACAGAGTAGCATTATAACAGAACTTTCAAATGTATCTAGTATGATAAAACGGTGATGCTTTACCCCACATACGCATGACCGGAAGGATCGGAAGCGGTCGACTGTGGCATAATAAAAGCTCCGCTGCTTTCGAGCCGTGTGGCACGCTCGTTCAGCGGCCTCGTTTTGCTTCGACGGCTTTCAGCCTCACCCTGCTTCATTCTACTACATTAACAAATCATTAGCTCATCCATGAACATGATTTCTGCCCGAGTCCCGTCAGATTGCATCGGCTGTGGGGATGAAGACCACAACTCCCATGATTCCACACTCAGTCACGGCATCATCAAACTACGCCTTTTGTCTCTTTGTTTATTTTGAATACTGGCCCTCTAGCAGCGAAAATTACATATTGTGCCTTTAAACAACAAACGTTTGAAAATGGGTTTCAAAGTACAAGTTTTTGAACGTGAATTTGTGAAAATGGTGATGTAATGCGTACTACGTGTTCAGTCTATAGGCATGCACGAGTTTCTTTACAAAGTGACATCGCCAACTACTGGCCTGGCATGAATAATACAGCAGTTTTAGTCATTTTCGCGGATTCGTGTGGACAAGGAACATTTTGACAATTTTGTCGTCTGTACGTGAATTTTTCAAAAATTTCCATTTTGAAGTATGTTATTGTTGTTTAAATGTACCCTTACTTTTTAGTTTTTGTTGTTTTAGTCATTTTAGTACGAAAATTTTAAATGTTGCCTTTGCAGTTAGCTGAAATATGTTTTTTTATATTTTATTTCAAGCAATGTTTTAATGGTCTTAGTTTTAGTTAACGATAATAACCCTGGTTGGTCATTTTTTTTATTTTCAGTTTTCCACTATCAGCTGAAAATCAACTTCCTTGGTAAATTAAATCAATTAGCGATGGAGCCAGCACTGACAGTCTCACTTTACGGTACCAATGACGAAGCAGAAGCTCTCAAGTTGAATGTGTGAGTAATCAGTAATTATATCTTTTAAAGATGACTTTATAGTTAGCATACCAGTCAAATTCCGTTTGCTAACTATCTTTACTAACTTCATCAAGCAGACAGGAGAAGATCACCGCTAATAAAACGTACTCATTCCTTGTGGTAACCGAGAAGGACATTGGAGATCTTCTGATGCTGAAGTTTAAGTTGGAGGAGTCCACATCCTCTTTACTCTCTCTGCTCTCCTCGTGGTGGTATGGAGATTCTGCGAATTCTGGCGTACAGGTCCATAAAATCAGAGTCAGAGCCGGGGAGACACAAAAGAAATATGTTTCTAACATTTTTACTAGATATAGTGAACATAAAACGCTTTCATACACTTCAAATTCACATTTCTGATATTTTTGCTCAGTGACTTCAATGAGTTGGTCTCAAGAAAGTCAGTTCTCCTCAAGTTCACACAGGAGTTCTATAGCAGAGTAACACCAGGTGTAGTTAATCACATTAATGAACTACCAACATTTCGCTACCAGAACATACTTTTGAACATATCTACTGTTTTATCACGATCCAAATAAAAACGAATTTTTGTAAAATGTTTCTAAAAGTTAGCTTTCTTTATTATAATTAAACTACTATAATTAAAGCCACTTTATTTTATGTTTTATTTTTTAAGCATTGACATTCACACACTTTTAAGCGCTGTCATTCTTTATATTTTTAGAATTGTGTTGTGCTTGAAAGATCCACAAATGGGAAGTTCAGCTCAGGACGTCGTATTTGTGAAATGCAAGAAGCCTTGAAGGTCTTTATCTAAACGGTGACAATAGCATACTATAATTAGGCTAATATCTTCACATTTAATTTAAAATATTTCTAATAACTGTTTTCTTTGTTCCAACACAGGCTTCAATTGAAGAGCCAATGGAAATATTTTCAAGTGATTTTTTAATGAAGCAATTCAACAAATGTATTTATACAGCTGTTACTGATTAAGACTGCAACTGCACTGACTGTACTGTATTCAATATGTAATGTGTTGCTATGAATGTGATTCATGCAAATAGATTGTGAACTTTTGTACTAGGGTAAGCCATAGGCTTGAAAAGCCTTGAAATGTGATTGATTGTATTAAATAATACTGGATTTGTGTTTGAAGTAAATCTTTAGTTAATTCATTTTAGTATTATTTGTAATGATGATGCTTGTGGCTAACAGCAAACACTGTTCAAGCATTGTCTTACATTATCTGTTCTGTATTTAAAATAATTTAAGCGTTTTGGGTGAAATTATATGCCACAATTTTTACGTCATTGTCACTTTATCCAGTCACATTTAGCCTATCGTTGTTTTGGCAAATTTTCGTGGGCAAAATCCAGTCCCTTTAATAGCATTCCACGCAAATGGGAATATCAAAATATTTCCACACGGATATTTCAGAACAGGTTCAAGTTAGTCTGGCGAATTCACCGTCTTACCCAACAGAAAGCTGCTTGGTTTTAAAAGTTATATCTGTTTGGGCATTGCTACGCTACTAATTGCAACAAGCAATGGACCTTTTAGCCCACAATATTTCACTAAAATGATGTCACATTATAAGAATTCCAGCGGCTCTTGTCTTCAGCACGTCCAGATTAAATATTATTAGGTAAAACACATTGGTTTATTTTTGAATGAATTATCTGTAAACATGGACAACGTTTCTATAGGGTACGTTTTCTCTGAGGGAAATTTAAACATTTACATTAACATCATTGCTTAAAATCTTTAATGTTTTAGTATGTTGTTTGGGCAAAAGGAACAATTACAAAAAGAAAACATGTTAAAGGCCAAATAAATAACTGCAGTAACTTAATCTAAAAAGTCATATGAACACAAATGAAACATCTACTTTGTGTTGAATGTTTTATTGGTATATGTCTTTGCACTTTAAATAGATAATCGACATACCCACGCGTAAAAAATACTGCATAAAACATACTGTAAATGACAAACTGCTACAACATTTAAAAATGTTCTTATGAAAAATAATGTGATGTACATCAATTAAATGGACTGCACATAGCTGTAAATTTGTTTTAAAAAAATAACAATAATAATAAAATAATTAATTATATCTTTGAGCTAAACATATGCGTTTTTACATGTCTTGAAAGTTTTATTTTGCTTTTTCCCCCTAATTTCTTGGTGCACATATTACGCATTATATACAAATGAACTATTTTACATGTTAAAACAACATTATATAATGTCCTGTTAAATAGTTCTTGACTTTTTTTTTTACTCCATTCAAGCTTAAATGTAACTTGGTTCTTAGTGCTTATCATGGTAACCACCTCAAGGATGACATGAAGAGATAAAATCGTGACAGCAAATCCAACAAACGTGATGTTGCTGATATCACTCATCATAGCAAGGTTCAAATTTAGTGTTGTGCAAACTTTTGGCTGATATCGTTCTGAACCTGTGATTTCCAGAGGAAACAAATGTGCAGAGTCAACCATAAATAAGCCATTCACAGGTTGACATATACTGTATTTTTATTGTGCCATTCCCAAAAACATGCTGTCTATGTTCGATTTCCATGAATCTATAGCCATCTGTTGTCATTGAGATAATCCGGCTTTCTCAAAATCGGAATGTCATGTTCTTGGATTCCTTTGAAATAAACGTAGGTGACATTGTGTACAAAGTTACTGAGAGCACAATGATTTATAGATGAAAAGCTGGACAGTATTCAATTTTCAAATCAACAATGGAGTTTAAATAACTTTGTAATGACCAATGGTGTGAGACACATGGCTGGAAGAGGCGAAGTAAACTCAAATCATGTTTGTACAGATGCAGTTGACTCTCAGCTGTGCATCTGGACAGCCTTTAATGTCAGTCAGATGTTTTGAACATTCATAAGTTGCCTCAAAAGTAATGTTTTCTTGCTTGCAGGGAGTGTTTTTTGCCAGCTGGAAGGCCCCAAGTGAAGAGATGTTTACCTGTCGTCATCAATCTCAAGTGGCTGTCCAAAAACACAGATAGTTCCAGCCATTACTGCTGAAATGGCGAGAATACCTAGAAGTATCGCCCACCAATAAGCCTGCAAAAAAGAGAGAAGTTTCAAATAATAGCAAACTAGACACGTTTTTATTTTGCTGTTATGCAGTTAGGGTGCTCTGGGTTGTTCCATATTGGTCCATTTGGTTTAGGTGCCCAAAATATGTATCCTTGGAAATTTTGACAAATGTTAAAGCTACTGTAAGTCCTACAATTTTACACAAGACTAGTGAGGCCATCTCTGCAGTAAAGGCAAAAAAGGAAGATGGTAGCATACTATATTAGACCAAATGCGAACAACAAACCTTCATCCAACCAGCCAGGTCATCAAACTCATCCAGTTTCAAGAATGAATTCTTAAGCCTTGCAATTGGGCCGTCTGCGTCTAGGATTCGGCACACTTTGAACCTGTCACAGTAACCTCGGTTTCCAGAGCAGGGCGCCCCAGGAACTAAAGCCACACGTTTCCCGCTAAAGTAGTGCAAAAGAACCGAAGAAGTGGTGCTTGCGCAGGTATTAGGTTTATCTATGGAGAGAAAATACCAAAGTAGAAAAATTCAAGTCGAATACAAGAACATGTGCACTCTATTTACAATTTTATGGAGTAGTAATATCAGCGCAAACGGTTCGTTAAAACAAATGGCTGTTTATGCATCTAATTTATTTGGAGCAGTAAACACATTCTGTTGTGTCGGAACATTGTGGTTACCTCTCTGCTGGCAGCACATGTGGCACTTCTCCATCTTGTTCTCTCCCAGGCAGTCACATTGCACCATGTCATACAACGCACAGAGAGACAGGCCACATTCCTGTGACATCAAGTCACAAGACACTGGTTAAAGAAGACGTCACATTGTGTGATAGGATAATAGGCAAAATATACCCAATTTGCATGATTACTATGCTCATTAAGCCTAAATGATTCAGTGTGTTCAGTTCCCAACCACATATATTAATCATAAGACATCCCACAAAAGCAATCATTTTGGTTTCTCGTCTTTTAATTTCTTCTTCTCACAAATGTATTTATTATTTATGACAATATGTAATGTTTTCCTTGGTAAGTCTGTTTTCAATTAAATCACATATTTGTATTACATATTATGTGTCCTCAAGGCTATGTTCTGACTTTTGTAGAACTCAAATACAGTTTTTTTGTATTTTGAATAGCAGGAAAATGAATTAAATCTGATTTTGACAAACACGATCCAAACTACAGTCATATGTGGTTTGAAATGGGTATAAAATCTGGATGTGTTTGAGTCTGAATGGTCTAATCAGATACCAATGTAAATATATAGATACACTGAATATGGATTACACGACTGAAACAAAGAGATCAGATTTTATCAATTACAAAATGCAGACAGCTAGTTCTGAAGATTGCAATCCAAATCGGAATAGTACATAGTAAAAAAAAAAAAAACCTGCTGTCACTGTTGAACATACCCCATCAAAACAAACACGTGTACCATCACTGCATATTGTCATGTCTGGCTTGGCGGCGGGTTCTGGACATACAGCAGAGGAACCGGTGCATACACTTCGGTTGCGACACTCAGATTGGCGTTCACACATCAGCCCAGCTTCCTTGAAGACACAATGGGAGCTGCAGCACAGACCCTGGCTAGGACTGAGACAGATACAAGGTAAACAGTTACCAATGATCGTCTTCAAGAAGGTAGGTTTGATGGACCCGAAGAACCATAATCAATTTGACTCATCTACCATAAACTCACCTGCTTTGATGTTTAAAATAATCGTGAAAATATTCAGCTAAACTATTCATCTAGATGGCAATTCCAGGAGCAGGACTGGACACTCCTGATGTAAGGTAACCTGTTTGTCATTCAAAGACTCAAAAGGGAACTCACTAGTAACCCAACGCACCATCGATACATTCTTTTGGAACACCCGCATTGTTGAGGTCTTAACAGTGGTCTACTAACCAACAGTTGATCTGACATTACGTCAGCAAGGCATTGACTCATGGACCGCAAGGATTGAGGGTGCTATTTATAGTGAAGAAATTTCATTTGTCCAAAAAGTCCATGGGTCATTCTGACACAAAATGGACTGATGCAAACCTGCATTGTTTGTCAGGCTTCAGTCGACATTCAATGCCTGCAGGTTCCTTCGAGCTGTAACAGCATGGATCACTTTCATTATGGCCCACGTCACATTCTTCCCCCTCTTCTACGATACGGTTTCCACAAATGGGCTGCTCACTAACTGACAAAACAAAACAGGTACATCTTCGGTCAGTAAGTTTACCTCAGCAATGGAGATAGGGCTCATTGTGGGAGAAATGTAGGACTGAGACAAGTTAATGTTCATTAGCGTATCTATCCCATCCCAGAATCTGTTCAGACGTCTTACCTACAAAGCATTTGTCCTTATTGATATTCAGAATGTGACTCATCTGTCGCAGGCTGCAGGGGGAGAACTTGTCGCTGTTCTCCTCGATCTTGTATGAGGCTTGAGGGAACATCAAGAACCTGCCTTTGCCATCGGTGATCTCCAGGCCTCCACAGTCAGAACCCTCATCGTGCTGCCACAGAATATATGATGCATGAAGTAAAATGTAGATCAGGAGTCTCAGACTAAAATTATCTGGGGGCTACTAGTTAGTTAGTGTTCTCCATTGGGGACCAATTAAACAGTTGCAACAACAATTGTACAAGCATTTATTTTTAATCCTATATAGTTATTCGCCAAAGTAGTACAAGTAATTTACTTGCTGCTGTTAATTAATTTCTATATTTCCATATCTAGTAAGTAGCAGCAGGTATACACTTTATGAACTAGTGTTGTGTTGCTTTTCATTCACAGAAACTCGGCAGCACATTAAAGCCTACAGAAGTGAAATGAGATAAGTGGACCAAAGGCCACTGGCCCCTTTCCCAGGCCTCCTCATAAATCACAGGTGATGTGGATCCTCTGATCTACTCTGCATCCCAAATTCAGTCTGGAAACAATGAGCCATGCTTGTCAGCCCTCGGCTGTCAAATGTGACTAAACATGTAATGGGGAGGTAGACAGAGCAGAACTAATCTGCCAAAGAGCCCTAGGAAGTGTGAAGAGCATGGTTGCTACAGCTGGAAAAGGTCACCAATCACTGAAAGGTATCTGTGTTCTATAGCGTGACATGCTACGCTAAAGCCTGCAATCAAACAAAAATAAACTAGCATTTGGCAACAGTGTAGTAGCATGCATTTTCAAAACAAATGACGCCAATCAAGATTGCAGCCATATTTGGTTTGCAAACCCAGCGTTAATCATTCATGCATGTGTCAGTTGTTGGCGTTAACTTTTAATTAAAAACTGACAGGCTTGTCTGTGAAAGGAATCAGACTTACAGGGGCTCCAAGACTATGGCCCAACTCATGGGCGAAGGTCAGGTGCACATGTTTGGGAGAAAGGTAGTAGCCATAGTTCTGAAGAGTGATTAGACCTGTGTTATGGCTGGAATTGCGACCACCCTTCAAAATCATTTCAGAGCAGATTCCTCCCCAGTTATCTAAGAATCAGAGAAGAGACAATTTGAAATTAGATTCAAACTAAAAACACATCAGGCCACAATAATGAACATTTTATTTTGATATTGAACAAAGATTCAATTTACTCTGGACATTTCTCATGAGTTTAAATTCATATTTTAATACAGCAAACTCTAAGTTAGCTCCCTTGATTATAGGTTCAGGGTAAAGGTACCGTGTTTTCTTGGAAATGGATGTGTCAGTTGGCCAAACTATCTCATGTCATGCTTTACATACTGTAGAGAGGGAGAAGAACCCCAAGCAGAGTTGCCTATTTTTTTCATATGAGCTCCCCTTGGTTTCAAGCTCATATAATGCCAACAGACAATTTTACTGCTGATCACAAACAGCTGGTCTTTTCCCCACAGGACTAACCAATTACATCATTGCTGACTAAAGTCTACTGGTGGGTGGTAAGAGGGGTTAGACTTGTAGTTTGTCAAGATCAGCCTGTCCATCAAAGTCCAAAGTCCTGGATAGTTTTAAACCAGGCTATGAACTTTTCAAAAAGAAAAGAAAAAAAAATCAGGCTTATGGCTCCTCAGTTGTGAGATTTGTGTTCAGACCCAAAACATCAAGGACCCATTCACGTTTTTTATGCCTTTCTGTGGGAAATTTACAAGAACCATACACTTGGATAAACTGGCTCACATAAAACATATGTGAACTGTGGGTTTATAGAGGCTTTATGGTCATCATCTGTCTCTCATTTATGGCTCTCATCATCACATGAGTAATAGGTCTTCATTTTTGGAATTGCAGAGTCATTTGTCACTGTGGTTCAAATATTCATAAACATAGGAACTTTCAAATGCAAATCTCAAAAAAATTCCTAATGCAACTAAGAAATATTCTACGCTTTGAAATTTTAAGGTTTTGCCGATCAAGTCTAACTGCCAATAGTGTTGTCCTGACAAACACATTAAAATAACTGTTATATTCAATTAATGGAGTATAAATGCATTACATGGCAGAGCTTACTCATTCCAACTGACTAGGAAGAGAGCCAAATTAAATGAAGGTGAACCATTTACTCCAGTGTACTCTAGGTCAGAGGCATCTTTACAGAACGTTGAGCTCTTTCAACAACATGCAAGGTGGCCAGGATGGTGCCTCAGGGATGTCGTTGCCTTTCACAGTTGCTATATCAGGCTCTTTTTCCACTAGACTTGCATGGAGCCATTTTTGTCACAAGGTTTTTAGGGCATGAGGCTGTTGATTTGCACCACAACACAGTCATTTGAGAGCAGCCATCATGACTGTTCAAAACAATAAGTAAAAGTTCAGAACCAACCACAATAGTGAAGATTAGAGAAATACTTAATAGATGGGAAAGTAAACATGACCTAACACCAGAATATTTTTAGACCAAAGCTTCCATAAGTGTTTATTGTGCCAGGCCAATAGAGTGCTTAAGTAATCCCATATTTGTGTAAGCCAACCCAGAAGTTTGCATCACCTTGTTTCCCTCAACAAAAACCAAAAATAAAAGCTCTGCGACTAACAAAAGTTTGATTCTCAGGGTTCATCACATTTAGCTTATGTGTTTCGCTAATGTGACCTCACCATTGCAAGTTTTGTTCACAACAAACAACTTTTATGACATTTGAAATCTAAATACAATTGCCAGAAGTAAAAAGCTAAGTGCAGGACATAAAGAAACTACCACCACAGTCATCATTAAGCTTTCGACAATTCTTTCAGTCTTCATTTAAACATTTTACCTGAAAGTTTGAGTTAGAATTGTTTGCAAGAGTGCAATCATAAATACAAGGCTCACAAGACTAATGAGAAAAATTTTGCATTTTAGCATTATGATGTTTAATGTCCCAGACAACTCTTGTTAGCACTCGCCTTTTTCAAGACAAGTAAAAGCTTTAAAAACATATCACTACTGTATTTTATGTCTTAGAATAAAATAGTATGAGATTGTGCTAATCCTTATTTCAGGCATTTAACCAAAACTCCATTAAAAAAATAAAAAAAAACATTTACTTCTGTATAAAACAAGAAGTGCTCAAATGCTAACTCATTTAGGAGTTTTGGCCTACAAAACATGCAATTCCTGAGGAACACTATACGACAAATAATATGGGAGGACACATTAAAGTAGATATGGTCCACATCATAATGCACTGAAATACTACAACCACCACCCACCTCCCAAAAACTGACCACTCTACAATGCCCCAAGCTGCTAAAGCAGGGTAGTGTGTTATGTTGGGTAAATACAATTGACAGAAAGCCCCAGAACCCCTTCAGCCCACTCCACCATGGAATAAATGAGTGTCAACAAGCCCAGTCAAAATAAGACCAAACGACTTGGGCTGTTGTAGGACTTGCAGATGTCTTGATTAAACTTGCCAGGGCCAAACTGTAAGATGTTAATGTTAGCATCCATCAAGTTTCTTGACATGTTTGGGTGCTAAAAAGTCAAAAAGTAATTGCCGCTTTTATGCTTGTCCAAAAAAGGCCTGAATTAACAAGTTTACACATAAGGCCCATCCTACATGGAACTGAACGCACCATGATACATGGTGGTTAAATGCTAATGCACGTGAAGGAACCCTTGTGCCTCTAATGAAATCTCCTCACTTGAGGGTTTTGCCATGGAGGCAAATGTGGAAAAAGGAATGCGGTTATCCCAGTTGTTGTGGTGGGGACAGAGGTCTAACATGCATAGCTCTCTGGTCACATGTCACCATTGATGTGGATTCACACCCCCTTTCTCAGCCAATCACAGCAGTCGCTGCGGTCAATCCCATAGCAACATTCTAGGATCTCAGCTGGTGGCCTGCACCTCCAACCGCACCAGTAATAATCAAAACAATGATTGCTCAGTTTACTGGCCATGTGAGATCCCAATGATGACATTCAGATACTGTAACCAAATTGAGGTCAGTGTACATATACAAAGCACTACCTCTGTGGAAACTGACAGATCTGAGAGTTATTGTGGGTCAAAATGTAAGGAATGTGTTGTTAGATGAGTGAATTTCCCTGTAAAAAAGACCAGCACTGGATCAGTGGTATGATGGTTTGCTCGGTTGGATTGCACCAGACACGTATGTAAGGTCTTCTTGCTTAAGTTGGGACTGTAATGTTACGTCCCTTTTGTTCTATTTCTGTGTTTTCTTTTGTTTTGGGAGGTGTTTGTGTGTCTCTGTCCAGGAAAAAGACCAATTAGTTCCTGCAGTCTAATTGGTGCCACGCCCTGCCTGGTCAGCTAACTCCTAGCGGCCTATAAAAGCCTCCGTCATCACTTTCTGCATCAGCCTTGTGCTCATTTGCTCTGATTGACCCTGCTAGTTAGTTACAGGCATGTTAGAAAGTAGAGTATCTTTGTGTGTTCATTTGAGTGTTTGCCTGTGAGAGATTGTTTGTTAGTTTGCTTAGCCCACTCATTCGTAATACTGACCACCGCATGTTCTTTGACCTTGATTCTGGATTGCCCCTGTTTGCTCACCTTTGTAAATAATTGTACATAACGTTCTGGGGAAGTAGGCAGACCGACGCCATTTTTGTTGAAACCTTTTATTGATTGTTTTTGGGTAGGGAGGTAGGGAAGTAATTGTAATTCTTTTCTTTTCTTTTGTGAACGAGGGTGGTTAGTGGTATATGAATTAGTTGGTTTTTGTTTGTTATTTTGGCCTTGTTGGCTCCCGAAGCTAAAATTCCCCAGTTGTACTGTAAAACCATTGTGTTCATTAAATTTTTTTTTAAACAACTCTTCCGTGTTGTACTCTTTCGTGTTGCGTAACATGAAATTAGGCCTCTCCAAGGGCATGATTCTTGCTTCTAGGAGTATGATTCTTGCTTCGGTGCGAGAGGTCCCGGGTTCAGATCCCGGACGAGCCCCCAATTTCATGTTACGCCGCGTCTAGGGTAAGGGCGCAACACGAAAGAGTTGTTTAAAAAAATGAATGAGCAGTATTTTAATGAACACAATGGTTTTACAGTTTTAAGTTATCCTGGTGCCCCCAGCGGGCTTCCTAACTAACTAGCTTAACCAGCAAGAGTTCCATTATCATGCTAGACCAGTATGAACTATGAAAATTCAGGCTGGTCTAAGCTGGTCTTTTCAGCCAGGTTGAGAAATGAATTGATCAATAAAGGCAGGAGATGTCCCATTTATAACATTCAGGATATTGCAGATGTCCAGATTAAAAGGGAGCGACAGTTAAGGTCATGTCCTGTCATGCAGAGGAAGTTGCTAATGCGAAATGCAGCATTAATTGTGTCGCGGAGAGGAATGTTAATTACGAGGTCAGCTTTGTGGCGGTACTACAAACAATGTACCAACAACATGTTTATTGCTTTGGTTAAAAAAAAAAAGAGACTTTTTTTTTCTTTTTTAAACCAAAGCAATACAGTAGAGTGTCCTTCCTAATTTAATAATAACGCTTCGGTGCGAGAGGTCCCGGGTTCAGATCCCGGACGAGCC
Source organism: Sinocyclocheilus grahami (assembly GCF_001515645.1). NCBI lineage: Eukaryota > Metazoa > Chordata > Actinopteri > Cypriniformes > Cyprinidae > Sinocyclocheilus > Sinocyclocheilus grahami. The sequence continues at coordinate 4,091,981 of NW_015505277.1, read as the reverse complement.
CCCAATTTCATGTTACGCCGCGTCTAGGGTAAGGGCGCAACACGAAAGAGTTGTTTAAAAAAATGAATGAGCAGTATTTTAATGAACACAATGGTTTTACAGTTTTAAGTTATCCTGGTTCCCCCAGCGGGCTTCCTAACTAACTAGCTTAACCAGCAAGAGTTCCATTATCATGCTAGACCAGTATGAACTATGAAAATTCAGGCTGGTCTAAGCTGGTCTTTTCAGCCAGGTTGAGAAATGAATTGATCAATAAAGGCAGGAGATGTCCCATTTATAACATTCAGGATATTGCAGATGTCCAGATTAAAAGGGAGCGACAGTTAAGGTCATGTCCTGTCATGCAGAGGAAGTTGCTAATGCGAAATGCAGCATTAATTGTGTCGCGGAGAGGAATGTTAATTACGAGGTCAGCTTTGTGGCGGTACTACAAACAATGTACCAACAACATGTTTATTGCTTTGGTTAAAAAAAAAAAGAGACTTTTTTTTTCTTTTTTAAACCAAAGCAATACAGTAGAGTGTCCTTCCTAATTTAATAATAATATCAATATAGCAATATCAAACAATTTTATCAAAATAAAGTAAATTTATTTTGTCCAGCACTGTCAAAAAATAAGGAATTGTTTAATTTGATTACATTTTAAAATATTAATTAAATTGTTAATGTTTTATGCCTTCATTTGATTTACCACAGTATTTGATAATACATTTATATTAAATCATAAATTCAAAGAGACAACACAGACAGTCTTATTATTATATAAAAAATTATTAAATTACTAAAGTCTTATGAATTTAATTGATTAGACATGATTTTAGATCATCAAAATTTAAATAAAACATTAAAATGGAAACCAGAAAAATTGAACTGGAAAACAAAGAATTTGGGTAAAATAAAACCATAGAGACCATAGAGACACATTATAGAGACCTAAAAATGTATTTTTGTTAAACATTTAATAAACTGATGTTTAATTATTTAAATTTCAATTAATTAGATATGCTTTTATAGTATTAAATATAATTTAACAATTTAAACAGAATATAGAAAAATGTAATCTGAAAAAAATTGGGGAAAAAATAAAATGGAATATTTGGGGGGTAAAAATAAAACATTTCAAAGGGCCCTAAACGTCCTTGCATTATACTGTATTCTGGTTTACATTTACTGTAAATCATTGTAAGTCTTGCAGTTTGTTATTAGTAAACTTGTCCATTTGTATTTCATTAAACTCTCACAGCACATGCCATTACATAAAAACTTCCAGGAAGGTTGTTTCTCTGAATTTTACATGAGAGCACATTCTTTCCTAGAAGTACTTCCCAAAGACCATCATTCCACACCCAGACCCCCACCATCCGCACTACAATTTTTCAATAGGGTGTCTAGGGTTTGAGTAATGTTATCAGATAGCTTTGCTTCAATATCATGTTGCGTCAAGGACAGAGGTCACATACCAAAGGCCTAGATGGTGCATAAGCCCAGTCACCCACCATTGAGCATAATAATATTTTTCCACATGACATTTTTGTTGTGGTCGTCATTGAGGCGGCTTGTGTTGCAATCCATCTTGAGTGGATGGGCTGAAGTTACCTGTTTTTCCTTCCCAGGCCAGACCAAGAACCCCGCTGAAGTCTCTGTTGGTCAGGAGATAAGATAGGCAGTAGTTGCTCCAGTTCATCTCGGAAAACAGACTTAACAGCTTCTCAGGCCCAATGTGAGTCTTGCCCAAGGGACTGCTGGGATCTTCCTCTGTGATCACCTGAAATAATTAGCAACCGGTTTTATGTCATACCAGGCTGTGCATTTAAATCTTTGACATGGATGAAGAATTACGTCAGGAGGCATGAGAGCAGAACATTGTATGGCAGAAATGAAATGTGAAAAAGTACAAAATAAAGACCTTATGGTGAGGAATTTCAGTTTGAAGTTAAATAAATCTAAATTTAACAGGCAATAAAATTTATAAAAAAGTAATATAAATAAATATTATGAAATTATTTCAAATCAAGAGGCAATAAATAAATGAAAATAAAAACAAAACAAAAAAATGGGTAAATAAATAAATATTATAAAATCATCTAAAGTTAAGAGGCATTAAATAAATATTAAAAAAGGAATAAATAAATAAATAAAATTCATTAATAAATAAATAAATCAACCTAAAATTAAGAGTTAATAAATACCTAAAACAATTAACAGGAAAATATATAAATAAATATTATTAAATTATTTTAAATTCAAGGCAATAAATTAAAAACAAACGGGTAAATAAATATTATGAAATTAAAGTTAGAGACAATAAATAGTAAAAACAAACAACAAAATGAATAAATGAATACATACATGCATACAGACATATATACATACTTAATACAATCAGGACAATAAAAAAGGGCAAAACTAGGTGTAATTTTTTTGTTTAAACCCGACCAAAACAAGGACCTTACAGTGAGGAATTTCACTTTGAAGTTGACCAGCTCTATGCCCTCAAAGTCAGCTTTGTCATAAATGTCGTTTACTGCTTTCATGTAGGAGGCAACCTGCAAAACAAATTGGTGCATTAAGCTTATGATTAATTGATTTCACCATCTCCTCTTGACTCATTAGACAGAAATAGTGATGAACTGTCAGACAGACAGATTCATTTTGTCATAGTAATCTTATCATATTATTTGATCAGTTGAGACACTGTTCTTTAGAGTTTCAGTTGCAACAGTGAATCCTGCAGAGTCTCTTGCCCCAGTAACTGTCGGTGGATTGAGGCACATTTTGCCCCAAAGAGAATGAAAGCACTCTGGGGTAAAAGTGCCTGGTGAGGAATATGAGTGACAATCTGGCCTCTGTTCCTTACAATGAGCAGGCCAAGACCAACATATTAGCACACAACACTGGGTGAATATGGTAATGTGGAATAACACTCTATATATAACACTATATTAAAAAAAAGAAATATCACAACTCAAGATATTACAGTGTATATAAATGTATATATATATACAGTGGGTACGGAAAGTATTCAGACCCCCTTAAATTTTTCACTCTTTGTGATATTGCAGCCATTTGCTAAAATCATTTCAGTTATTTTTTTTCCTCATTAATGTACACACAGCACCCCATATTGACAGAAAATTATATTTTATTCTAATTTAACACATCACCAATAAAATGTATTTATTTATTTTATTTGTATTAATATATTAAATATATTAAAGTTTTTGACTCTACTAAAGCATAAAAATATCATAATATGTTTGCAGATATTTAAGAAACATGCTAAGTTAACATACTTGTTTATCTGAAAAACAATGCTACAGTCAGTTATTCTCCTTTGAAAATGTGCGTTCGGCCGGAATGTCTCTGTTTTGGTTTGTGAAACCCGCCCACTTCCAGTTTACCCAATTGTATTTTGGCACCTAGGGTTGCCAGTTGGCGGAAAACACAGCCTATTTCATTTCATTCATCGTCAAGTGCGCTCGTTCCTGTTGGTGTCGTCAATCTGGCAACCTGCGTGTGTGCGTCAAGTCTGAGGAGGAGGGGCCGGGTGGAAAAAACCCTCTCCAATATTTTGATTTTGGACTGCAAAACCTAGTTCAACCACTCGGTGTCAATCCTACATACAGCACCTTTAATATATATCTTAATTGATCTTTATTGATCTACATTTTTTGAAAGAAAAAAGCATTTCTTTTAAAGAAATGAATACTTTTAATCTGCAAGAATGCATTAAATTTGTCAAAAAAAGACTGTAAAGATATTTAAAATGTTACAAATTATTTCTATTTCAAATAAATTCAGTTCTTTTGAACTTTCATCAAAAAATCCTGAAAGAATTATCACGGTTTCCACAAAACTATTAAGTAGCTAAATTGATTTCATCATTGATAATAGTGAGAAAATGTTTCTTAAACTTAAAATCAGCATAGTAGCATGATTTCTGAAGGATCGTGTCACACTGAAAACTGGCGTAATGATGCTGAAAATTCAGCACTGCATCACAAGAATAAACTACATTTTAAAACTAATTAAAATAGTTTTAAGTTGTAATAATATTTAGCAATATTACGGTTAATATTATTGTCTTTTTTTTCAAAATAAATGCAGCAAGAGACTTTGTTTAAAAACATTAATTCTTAACAATCCCAAACTTTTGAAAGTTAGTTTTTTTGTTGTTGTTTTTTTAAAGTACTGATCAATTTTGCTGGGCACAAACATAAGGACCAAAAACAAAAGGCTTAACATTTTTTTCCCCAGCTCGTCAGATAAAAGAGAACAAATGGTTACTTTAACTTGTGGAAATCCTGTTTTTTATCTTCAGCAAACAAACATTACATAACATTAAATTGTACTAAAGCCACTTTAAGTCCTTTGTTTCTCACAGCCAAAGTAAAGAACTTGGCTTTGGTCCATTGGTGATATACAACCCCACCATTTCGCAGAAGTCTCCAGTGGGATCAAGGAAGGAACATGCTGTGAATCCCACTTCGTGGAGACTGTACACTGAAGGGGGGTAAAACTTTACGGTCAACAGGAAAAAATATTGTGTTTATCAACCTGTAGTCATTGAATGAATGAATCTTTTGAGTACTAGATCTTGGGAACTCACCTGAGCCACAACAGCTTCAACACTTCCAAAGCGTTTGTAGAAGCGGTGGTCTGCATGGAGGTGCAGAAGACAGCTGGTTTTGGACTGGTCGACCTTCCGCTTTGACCTGGACACCGGTATCTGGTGTGGGTCACAAGATGGAGAAGATTTCACAACCTTGAGAAGGCGTCAAGGACATGCTTGCTCAAGTGGGACTTTGGCGATTGTATCTTTTCTGAAAAACCTCATTGTAATATAATTTCTAACTGCGCTAAACTTTGCTAGACTTGACACTTACTTGTGCCTCAAATGAAAAGAGAGTACATTTTATAAATAGCACAACCTTTTATGTTATTTTATTTCTCTTGTTAGTCTGAATTTAACTTATTTTTATCATTGTCTTCATTTTAAAAGGAAGACATTTTTTTTTACGCTTTCTGTAAAACCTTGCAAAAGTCACGGCCTCGATGCGGAAAGTGTTGTGGGTAAATGGCTGTCCACCAACGTTTACCATCCAGCCTGACAGAACTGGAGAGGATCTGCAAGGAGGAATGGCAGAGGATCCCCAAAACTTGTTGCATCTTTCCCAAAAAGACTCATGGCTGTATTAGATCAAAAGGGTGCTTCTACTAAATACTGAGCAAAGGGTCTGAATACTTAGGACCATGTGATATTTCAGTTTTTCTTTTTTAATAAATCTGCAAAAATGTCAACAATTCTGTGTTTTTCTGTCAATATGGGGTGCTGTGTGTACATTAATGAGGAAAAAAAATAACTTGAATGATTTTAGCAAATGGCTGCAATATAACAAAGAGTGAAAAATTTAAGGGGGTCTGAATACTTTCCGTACCCACTGTATATCCATTACACACTGAGAAAATCTCAAACTGTTACTTATAGTACATGACAGATATCCTTAATCCGCTTTAGACTGGCTACTTAAAGCAAGCATTTCCATGTCAGCTGACAAAGATAAAAGATTATTAGGATTTAAAAATGGCTTGGCTGAACAGTAAATGCATTACGGCATTACGGTGATTATTAACCTTCTCTATCACATTCATCATTGTAGTTTGTGGTATAAATAGACTCATTTGTGAGATTTATAATATTTCTATCATTTGAACAATCAATATAATGTGAAACATGTGTGGTCCTCCAGCATGCAACTTCTACACCACTTATTAACAGGGCAATCAACTGCAGTAATAAATTAAAAAAATACCCCCCAGTTCAATGCTATTGCCATTTTCAAGCTAACACTACAAAAAGTTTTGTTAGTTTTAACTTATTTTCCAATAAAAATTACAAAAAGAGTACAAATGAGATCGTACAAATTCATATGGGACACAAATGTAAATCCCAGAAATTGCATCAAAACAGTTCAGGGTACAAAAGTCTGAGACCCCTACTCAAAATGCACTTATTTTGCATTCTTGTAAAATCTAATATTGAGCATCTTGAGATTAATTTGAAGCAAACCCGAACTTTTGTACAGAAGAGGTTGCATGCTTAATGCCAAAAACATCCTTAAAAGAGACAGAGTTATCATATTTTTAATGTTTTAATGTGGCCTTAGAATATATATCCATTACACACTGAGAAAATCTCAAACTGTTACTTATAGTACATGACAGATATCCTTAATCCGCTATAGACTGGCTACTTAAAGCAAGCATTTCCATGTCAGCTGACAAAGATAAAAGATTATTAGGATTTAAAAATGGCTTGGCTGAACAGTAAATGCATTACGGCATTACGGTGATTATTAACCTTCTCTATCACATTCATCATTGTAGTTTGTGGTATAAATAGACTAATTTGTGAGATTTATAATATTTCTATCGTTTGAACAATCAATATAATGTGAAACATGTGTGGTCCTCCAGCATGCAACTTCTACACCACTTATTAACAGGGCAATCAACTGCAGTAATAAATTAAAAAAATACCCCCCAGTTCAATGCTATTGCCATTTTCAAGCTAACACTACAAAAAGTTTTGTTAGTTTTAACTTATTTTCCAATAAAAATTACAAAAAGAGTACAAATGAGATCGTACAAATTCATATGGTTAGGCTTGAGATGGATCTTCATGCTTGGCTTTTTTCTAAAAATAGTATGCTTCCGTACAAATCACATCATGCAAGTCATAGAAACTCGCAAACTCGTAAAATACATCTCATTAGATCGGGTTGGAAGAGTCTTATTAAATTGAACAGTTCTGCTTGCAACATCATCATCAAATTTATCTCGTTTTATGAATTTTTTTAGTCTTCACTGGAAAATGACAAAAATACTGATTTTTGAAAGAAAACACACAAGGACATGAGAATGTTTGGTTGGGACTAAATCACAGCCTTAACTCAGTGAAGAAAGAAATACATTATGATCACTTGACACTTACCCACATCATCCTCGTGATAAATAATGGAATGGTGGTCAGTGTTGGAGGTGGTGTATCTGTCAGTGGGCTCGACGTAGAACGTCCCATTGGCTGTTGTAATGGAGCCCTCAAACTGACCCTCAAGAACAGACCCTTGACATGAGGATTCCTTCTCATCTTTGAGACAAAAAACAGTTTCATCTTAGTAAAATTAATTATAGATAAGAATTTTGTGGCATGCAAAACACTTAAACCCCCGTTTTCACAGACAAGGATTAAGCCTATAGTCTCAGACTAAAATGTAAGTCTGAGCTGTTTCAAGAGAAAGAAACCTGCACTGATTGATCTTAAAATATGTCAGTGTCCTTGTTTTGTCTCAAGATGCACACCATGTCTAAGGCATATTTATAAAAACTACTTAAATGTATTAAACCTAATTGAACTATGGCGTAATCCTGACTTGGTCTAAGCCGACTGTGAAACCAGGCCAATGCGTTTCAAAATATCCTACCTTTTAGTGCTCCTGAGTATATGTGAGATAGATCCACCATCTGAGTTTCATCTTCTGACTGGATCTTGAAATCTTCTGTGAAGCTATTTACATCTGGCTTGAGACGCAGGTGGAATTCCCTACAAAAACATTAATAAAAATCAGTGCTTCATAAAAGTTCATATGTACATATTCAAGTATTGTGGAATAATACAGATGTCTGGACGCCTTAAAAATCATACCTTTGAAAGGCGTTGAAGTCTAGAAGAAGCTCTTGTTTGTTTGGATGTGTCTCACGTCTGATGCGCTGGTGCTGTTGTTTTATGAGCTCTCGGTCATAAGACAGGCCTTCATGGCATTTTATGTATTTGCTAATGTCTTGTAAAGCTTCTGAAATTATATATATATATATATATATATATATATATATAAACAAAGGATACTCGGTTAAATTGGAGTCCAGTTAAATTATACAATTATTTACCACAAAGATACAGTGAGTAAACTACAAAATATAAGCCAATTCACACAAACTAAAACCCAGCTAAAAACCCAACTTGGGCAGCCTGGGAGACCAGCGAAAGGGCTGGTTTAAGATTTCCCCCCCCCCCCCAGTTGCTTTTATTTACAAGCC
>NW_015505277.1:4047382-4083597 GCF_001515645.1 Sinocyclocheilus grahami | reverse complement strand
TATCAACGACTGTCAGCTGTTTGCACCCCTGTGCTATTTACATTTTTTTTTTAAAAAACACATCACATAACCCTCGTGCTTTTTTCTATTGTTGGACAAAAATAGTCAATTATATCATTTATCAAATGAAAATTATTTTGCTTATAATAGTAATAGCATACCTCTCCTCCACAAGTCAATTTAAGGCATAAATCATGGCTGTAGCACAAATGGTGCAGGTCAAACTACACACCAAAATAAAATACTTTGGGGTTCGTTCAAATCCCTAATCTTTAGTATTAACAACAAAAGTGTTGCTTCCCTTAGCAAGACCTCTAATTATGATTAAAGTTTTCTTTTATCCGAGTAAGAAAGAATGTCTTATTTTGCTGCAGGCAAGTTGAGGCAAGCAGGCCAATGGAAGGGGCCAAAAAACTTCAATAATCCAGACAAATGTCCTTTCATTTACCTCAGATAAAGCCACCACCTGCAAGACAAAGCATAAAGGCATCTCTCTTACCTGTAAAATGTCCTCTGGATAAAATATAAATCAGCAGATAAATCTTGGAAGCACTCAAAAGTACCATGTCGTCTTAGCTCAAAAGGTGCTTGAGGAATGTTTCTGGTTTTGCATGCCTGAACCACACTAACTAGGCATACACAGACTTGTTGAAGTCTGTAGATTTGAATCCAGTTGCTAAAGTATAATGGGATTTTTCAATACGTTTTGTTCAGGGAAACGAGAGAAATGCCAATGGCATGTTCTAAGCAAAAGGGTCCCCCACATTCATGTTCTTCCAAGGCTTTAAAGAGGATTTTTTTTCTTTTGGGAAACTTCCAGAAATCTCATTGTATAGTCGACTGCAGGGGAGAACAGAAATTCTCATGGGTGTGTGGTACAGTAAATGAATTTCCAGCCTTGCTCAGGTTCTGTTCCAAATGGCTTGGTCTACATGTTAGCATATTTACATATATATATATATATATGAGTTGAACATGTGCCAATTCAAACAGCCGAACAACGTTCAGCAACCAGCAGTTCTTGGATAATAGTTCAGACAGGATTGTAGGGAGCATTATGAACAACTTCTTGGCACATTTCAATAGCATGATACATAATGAAAGTTTTATGGCCTCCAAGCTTTTTTAGGAATGAAAATCTGACTCCACCTCCAAAACCTTCAGCCTGGATGTGATTGGCCACTGAAGCACGACCTGATCTAAGTTAGTGACATCATTCAAGATGCCCCCCCAGAAGCTTTCACTCAGAGGTTACTTTAGGACATTGAAGAACTGAAACATCATACACCTTCACCACCACCCAGGATTTCATCTGTTACGAGTCCCTGGAGTCAAACCAAAGGTTTCATTGATTTCTATCGATATATTTGTTGCGAATTACTCTTAAACACTCAAACATATGGGATGACCATTACGAATTCCTGCTCCCACCAAAAGTTGTACTGCAGTGATTTGTATTGAAATATTAAACAACATCCCATAACACTACCATGGATAATTTCATGCTACCAATGCACAATATCCCTGTAGTTTGTTGTCTTAATTATTAACTGAAAACAGATTCAGGACTGTATGCAGATGCTCAAAGTTGGAACAAAGGCGCCCCCTAACTTATAAATAAAATTCTGAGGAACATCTGAACCATAAAGAACTACCAGAGTGATTCAGGATATACACTAAAATAAAACATTCAGGAAATGGATTCCTTTGCAATATGGGAACTTGAGGGTTATGATTAGAAATATTAGTGATCTAATACTCCAGTGATTACACTTCCACAAAATGTAACCGTTTGATCTTTTGACATTTAAAAGTCATGCAAAAAGTGCATTTATTTATAATGGTTTATTAAAAACCAGTCCTCCTACACAATGAAAGTCATGCTCTGAATAATCAAGATGTATTGAGCAATTGGCTGGTGGAAATGATGGTAATGCCATCTGTTTGCTCAGTTTAGAAACGCAATACATCTAACACTCTAACCAAGACTACAGAGAGATGCCACATATTATTAAGCTGTGCTTGATAGTGCAAACCTCAAATACGAAATTAACATATGCAACTTAATATGTAGCATCATTTTTCTGAAAATGTAAAAAAAAAATATATATACTTGCATTCTCATAACTCTGCCAGCATTCTTCAATTCCTCTAATAATGCTTAGACTAAGAGCGCCACCTAATGGCAATACGATGCTAACATGTGCATCATAATTAAACGAGAGTACCTTTCCCTACAGAAAATTCCACAATATTTTAATAAAAACAAAAACAAGGGAACATCAAGTTCATGGTGTCAAAGAGGTTTCATTTTAGCAAAACATTCCTGAGCATTCACCAACAACAAAAATGACTAAAATCTAAAGATGTGGAATGGAGAAAAAAATATTGAAAAAAATCTTACACAATGTAACCAATTTTCTGTTCGTCTTTACACCATGAAAAGAAAAGAGGACTTAAAAAATACAATTACAAAGCCTGATTGGCAATGTACAAGCGGCAAAGTTTCTTTACACACAACAGATACACAAGGGAAGAGGTTTTAAGTTAATATCGTCGACCAAAGGCTCCGCCTCCCTGCATTCCGCTGCCTTGCATCACCTGATTCGGTCGGTTTAAGGCTCCAGAGAGTGACTGGGACGGCCCTGTCTGTATGTATCCACCTCGGCTGCAGAGCAGACAAATATAAGTTTCAGGTGCAACAAAAAAAAAAAACTGGTACAATTTACCCATGATACCCGCGCCACAGTCCAAACCCGACAATAAAAGTGTAAATCTCGCTACCTTGCCATTCCACCCCGTGCCATATGACCCTGTCCCGGGACACCTCGGTCTGCTCCTAAAAAAAAAGGTAGTAAGTCAGAAAGGAATAGAACATGCAACCTTTTCTGAACTTAACAGATGTTTATCGGACAAACCTTGCCAGTTTCTGTCCCCGTCCATTTTACGTCCAGGCTCCCAGTCTCGGTTGTCACGACTTAAAGCAAGCAGAGCAAAACAACTGAACAAGGAGAGGTCTTTGCCATTTAATGAAGCAGCACATCTGACGAGAAGAGAAAAAACAACTTACCCGCCTGGCACTGGCCTTGAAGGATTCATTCCACGCTTGTCAAAGCTGCCACCCCAATTGACACGATTGTCCCTGCCATGTCTTTCCCGATTTGAAAAGTGCTGTGAATGGAGAAAATATGATAAGATGCCATCCAATACCTGAGGATTAAATCTAATGATGGTCTGTGAAGGACTTTTCTTACCTGGTTGTCTCGGTCTCCTTGCATCCCGCCTCGGTTGTCTCTCCTGTTTGAAAAGGCATGCAAATTATTACAGTATAGTAGCAAAATCTATACACAAGAAATTTGGGTGCCATTGGACAGCGCTGGCATTACCTGTCCATCATCATGTCATCCTGAGAGCGGCTGCGGTCTCTGTGGTCAAAGTCTTGGTAGCGATCTTGACGTCCCAAATCCGACCGTCCATAGCGATCATCCATGTTCATTCTCTTCATCTGCCAGTCATCTTTTCTGTACATTTGAAAGAGGAAACAGAAAAACTGGATAAACCCAGACACTGCTGCAGTGTCAGAACTGACAAATCAAGATGCTCCTAGTCAGTGAACTTCTAAAAAGAATCAGGTAGATTTTTTCTGGTTTTGCTAATTTTTTGCAGAAGAAATATTTGGGAATTCGGCAACCCTACTCTATGCATACCTTCCATCCATGTCATAAGGCCTCTTAAGGGGACGTCGGTCCTGTTCAAAGTGTAGCTGTTCCTGTTGTCGCTTCAGCTCCTCCCTCTCACGATGAATGCGCTCCTGTTCACGCCGCCGCTCGAACTCTATTCGGAGACGTTCGCGCTCCAGAAACTCGCGCTCCATGCGATCGGAATTCAGTCGCTGCTTCTCCACCTCCAGCCAGTTGCGCTTCTTCATCAACCTCTCCTTCTCCTCCCGCTCCCTGAAGAGGCGGATACGCTCTCGCTCCGAACGGCTGTCGCGGTCTCGCTCACTGGAATGTAATTTAACAGGTTGAGAAATCAGTGGGAAAACTGCTAAGTTGGTTTTTGAACAACACTAGATCAGGCTGAGGGGAAGATGATGATGGGAGGCAGTAGTTACCCAGAGTGTCTGCGTCTCTCCACCTCTCTAATCTCTCGTTCTCTCTGCCTTTGACGCTCCCTCTCTCTCTGCTCTTTGATCTGGTCAAACGACAAAATGTCCTTCCTCTCCTTGCTGGAGGACTTACGGTCACGACTCTTAGTGCTCTAAAACAGAAATTGGTCCGTCACTTCAACAACACTTCCAAAACCACAAGGCAGTTGGATTTAAAACAGCTCCAATTATGAAACATACTCGTTCTTTGCTTTTTGTTTTCACGCTGATGACTGGCTCTCCTTTTGACTTGTCCATCACGACAGTCCTCTCTCCTCCTGGCTCTGTAATGGCAAGGTTGAACCATTAAGATCTGGACACTTTAAGACAGTGTTACCCAACCGGGGTGCCATCTGTCGAGAGCAGGGGTGCCGTGTAAAAAAAAACTTTTTTAATATTTTTAAATTGCTAAAATGTTAAAAAAAAAGCAGCTATTATATAATATCCATTTATGATGTCACCAATAATTAGAGATGCACTGAAATTCCGACCGCTCAGGATTCACTTTCACGTGGTGTGACGCTCTGCGTGTGCGCTCCGCTCAGTCGCTCACGGCCCATGTGAGTGCTCCACTCATATACCGTTCATGCTCATCAGAACAGCAAAGTCCACTCAAAAATCGAGCTGACAGGCAACATCTATATAGTACAGTATTGTTTCTGTTTGCAATAGCCCTACTGTGCTGTAACAAGGTGTGGTAAATGGGCAACTCTGTCCTCTCATTCATTGATCTGCTAACCGTTATGCTAACGTGCCCTCTGATAATAATAGCTTTCTAGGATTAAACATTATTTGGATAATTGGTAAAAAAAAAAAAAAATCTTTATAGCCCTACTGTGTGTTAGACCTACCTGAAAACCTAAAAAGCAATTATTTCATCTGTAGGCCTATCGTTATTTTTTATTTGTGCTATCATTAGTAATTTCTTCATTTGTTCTTATTTTATTATTAACTGTTTATCCTCCTTGTCATTTTTTTAGTCAATTCAACGTTTTAAATCAAGCCATCTCGTGCTACTGCAACAAAATTACCCAACTGTAAAATCAAAAATACACTGAGCAAAACTTTGTTTAATTACCATTAAAACCAGCTATCTCACAATGTTTACATATGAATAAAAGCCTACATTAAAATCTGTCATATAAATTGGTCTTTTCATTAGAAATTAGCCTGATTGCCACCATTGATGGACAATTTTTTTTTATAATATTACAAATATCTGTATGACAGTATATTCTGCAGTTCTTCCCTGCTTTACCGAATATCTATACTTTTCAAAAGTATCATATCGAAGTTAGAAATTCATATAGTGACAAAATTAATTTTGTAGGGTGCCACAAATTTGTTAAAATTTCCAAAGGGTGCCGCGACTAAAGAAAGGTTGGGAAACACTGCCTTAAGATACTACTTAAGGTATTAACAAATGTGAATGCAAGCTAACATTTTTACCTTTTCCATCAGAGTTTTCAGACTTCTCCTCTTTGTTCTCAGATCTGTAAGGATGAATCCGTATGATGAGATTGTTACACTTATTTGGCATGCAGAGATGTCTTCAAATACTATTGATCTACAACTTACTTTTCTGTCTTAGAGTCTGAAGAGTGTCTTCTGTCACTGCCAGACTTTTTGGTATCGCTTTTGTCAGCAGGCTTCTTTCCGGCAGGCTCGTTTTTAGCCTAAATACAGATACAGATCAATCAGCTGGCTTTGACTCCACACCTAGCGTCAATAATGTTGACAGCCACCCAACACTGATGCAATACTTCAAGCACCGGTGCAATTCATAATTGAAAGCTTAGAAATAAAGGCCCTTACACATGAGAGAAACCTTCTGCAAGGAAAGAAGATCCATTTCAAGTGAGAGTCAAGTCAGTTTGAACAAACCAAGTGAACTGGATCTCCAAATGTAGGAATTGTCATTGGTGAATGAGACACACCAATGAACACTCGCAGTGATTTCAGGCTTCCTCTAGCGCAGGGTTCCTCAAATCTTGCCCTGGAGGGCCAGTGCGCTACAGAATTTAGCTCCAACCCTGATCAAACTCACCTACCTGTGATTTTCTAGCGATCCTGGAGACATTGATTAGCATGCTCAGGTGTGTTTGATTAGGGTTAAAGCTAAACTCTGCAGGAAAGTGGATCTCGTGGGCCAGATTTGAGGAACCCTGCTCTAGCGTGTTAGCACCTTAATAATAAATTAAACCATGTACCCTTTCAACTGAAATCATCCGGCCGTGCAGCTCAGTTCTGTGCAGATGGCTGATGCACTTTGTGGCCTCCTCAGTAGAGCACATCGTAACAAAGCCATAGCAGCGAGCACCTGGGCTTCGGGCGTTTGTTACTACTTTAGCACCAACAACCTGCAAAAAGTACGGACATGTAATAATGGATCAGGACAATGTCTAACCTCAGTAAAACCTAACTTCCAATGTCTAGTTTTCTGTAACATGCAGACCTTGCCATATTTGCTAAACAGATTCTTTAGATCGGTCGCTCTGGTGGTTGAAGAGAGTCCACTGACCCAGAGGTTCCTTCCGCTAGCAGCTGCGCTACCTGATAGGGCACATAATCAATTTAGAAAAATCCAGAAACAATTTCTTGTTTAAAAGTAGTCCACTGGACACCCACCTTTATCATCTTTCGAGTCAGGCTTGCTTGATGTATCCTCATCACTACTAGAGAAAAACAAAACGGCATTATGAGAAATTGAATGGGCAGTTTAAATGGGATCACCAGTGTTGGTAAACAAATACCCACCTAGTGAGGACAAACAACCAAGCAATGAACAAAGATTTGGATACTACAACTTAAATAGTCATGTGAAGCCCAATTACGTCAAACATACCTTGGACTATGATGGCGAACCAAATTTCTGGTACATTACTTTTTGAAGGTAGAAAAGAAATGACAAAATGGTAGACGAAATGCGCAGTTGCTTATACCTCCCAAGAGCACCCATACTTGTTAAAAAAGGAGCCAATGAAACAAAGAAAGCCATTGTTCTAGTAGACAGAAAACAACAAACCTCTTTTTCTGATCATCACCCTCTACAGAGGACTCTTTCACTTCTGAAGACTCAGCAGGTTCAGTCTTCTTGCATTCCTCGACCGCTTCTCCTTTAGATGCCCTTTCCGAATCAACTGCGCTTTCGATATCGCACAAATCTGTTTCGCTAGCATTAGTGGCCTGAGCAGAAGTGCTCTCGGTGTCCCCCAAATTGTCCTGAATGTTTTCTTGGTCCTTGCTTGTTGATTCAATTTCACTTTGCTTTGATGCATCAACGTCCATTTCACAGGCTGACGATTCTGCTTCCAAATTGGTGGCCTCCTCGGTGTTAGCGAGGTCCTGCACATTGTCTTCCTCTTTGTGAGAATCCCAGACTGAAGATTTCTCGTCTTCAGTCGGCTCTTCAGTGGCGTCTTCCTTAAGTGGCTCTGATATACAAGACCCGGCTACTTTCTCACTTTCTACGGATTTAACAGGAATAGAATGGCACAGAGTTTAATCACTTCTGAGACATTGCAATGGTTATCGTGGAACTGGACTAGGACGTGGCCCTCTGCTGTCTCATACACAAGCAAAGGCAAGCTACCCTGTGAAGAGACTGGAAAAACCAAAGCGAGAACAATCAACAAGCTTCCAGACAACAGGCCATTTCTTTTCAGTTCACCTGCACCCCCAAAGCAGAGGGCAAGCTGTTGACTAGGGAAAGCCACAAGACCTGCACCACATCCAAGTGTCCATCGTCGACTTTAGTACTTGAAGTGTCCGTGATATGGAAGCAGCAGCTTGTGCTTTCTTTACAGGAATTGTGTTTCTTTTGAAACAAGCAAATGGTCCATTAGTGAAATCTCCAATTAACAAACTTTGAGTCCTATAGAGATTTTGCTTCAGCATGATCCAATTCTTCTCATCTTCTCTTTGTGGTCTTCTTTAGGCAACCTAGAAACACTAAATTGCATCTGCAACAACCATTTAAACCAATCTATGTGCTAACTGAAACAGATTACTGGCTCTTTGCATATCTGCACCTTTCAAAAAATCATGTGACTATAAAGTGGTTATAAATCAATATAAATGGCTAAATGTCTATTGAAAGCAATGCATAAAGCCAGTAACCAACTTTGGATTTCCAGTCTCTTGCTCCTGAGTAACCTGATACATTTATACTAAAAGGACTTTACGGCTTCACCCTGACCTTAAGAGCAATTCCAGACAACCCCATACAGTACCTTTTTCACTTTTTGTGTCCTCGCATCCATGCTCACCATCATCCCCCTGCTAAAGGAAAATAAGTAAAGATGAATAAAAGAAACCCAACGCCCATCAGAAAGAAACAACTCTCAAAAATGTTAACTTGAATACCTGACAAGGCGCTTCCTGGTTCTCATCCACATCTGCGTCATTAGGCTCCATTTCCTGAAAGCCAAAGAAAGCGTCACACAATGTGCAATAAGAACAGAACGGCGGTATCAATGGCTAATTTTAAAACCTCACCTCCTCCTCCCCAGATTTACTCATGACATCACCACAGACATCCTCCACGTCACTGTCATTTGTATCATCCTCCCTCAGGTTGTCGGTGTTCTCTTCATTCGACAATGTGTCTAGAACCTCCTCGTCATATTCATCTCCATCAGGCCCACCTCCATTGCCCATATCAGCTTCATCCAGGACATTCATGTCCATAATATCCATCTCATGAAGGTTCTCTGGAATAGCATCCAGGTCCTCCTAAAGGAAGTAAAGGCGGCTCTTAATTTTGATAAACCTATGCAAAATAACCCAACCCAGTTACATTTGTTTTCATCATATCTGTGAACAACTTTATATGATGAAGCACCTGGCCATCAACAGAGTCCTCCTCAAGGGTGCAATCTTCAGGTTCATCAGGTTCATCCGGTCTCTTTCCTATAGAACGAAACAGAAAAATGTGTTTTCAAACTATAAACTTGAAGCAAGTTTTGTGCCGATTTGTGAAACATGATTATGTAGAAAATGAGTTAAAAAAAAAAAAAACACTTTTACCTTTTGGAGTTCGCCGAGGTGTTTTTTTAGGAGTTATCTCTAGGTGTACAATGATCTCATCTGGATTCCCGCCCTCTTCTTCAATGACCTAAAAATGAAAGTATGATTTATAGAGTCAAATACAAGTCTAACTGCTATCCATCTTCCTACTGTTTACAGCTTCACAAAAATCCATCATTATTCTACAATGACAACCTACACTTCATTCACTGCATATTACATAAGCATTGAATTCAAAACATCCTGCAAAGCCAGTTTGATGTCTGAAACAGCCACAGTTGTGTGTAAAAAATAAAATCAAATATGGGTCCGTTCGTTTACATGATCGACATTTTAGGGAGGTTTATCACAAATAAAGCGTTAAAATGGCCGAGATCCCGACTGGTGGGTTGCTGCCGCTTCAGTGCAACCAGTCACTTTCAGCTCCGAATTGAACGCGTTTCATATCCCTCCATAAAACGTCGATCATGTAAAAGAATAAAGTCATATGAACATATGTACCATATATATTTTTTTATTCCCGGAGCTAACGTTAGATTGGAAGGAGAGCAAAAAACATAAATCTGCCATAAATCAAGGGTTCCTGACAACCAGTTAGGGATTGAGCCACTAATGCAAAAAAAACTTATGCATTTGACAAATTAACACTAGTAATCCAATGCATCCTATCAGCAAAAACAGAACACGAATCGCCTATAAACAGCACATGTAACGTTACTACAGTAAACATCCACACCAGTATGCAAGCAAAGCATGTTTAATCTAACACATAATAGGGAGTTGCAAAATGATTCGATATGTTTATATCTGGTGTTATATCTCTTGCCTTTTTGAGTCTTTCTGAAAGCAGGCTCTTATTGCCGCTGATGTCGAGATTTCGGCGCTTCAGCTCGGCCTTCAAATCGATCACTCTCAGCTCCGATAATTTACGAACGCCCGCCTCCACAGGCCCCACGTCTGCTGTCGACGAGTCTGACATGTTTTCAGGTTGTGAGAACGTTACGGTGGAAGCAGACGG
Organism: Sinocyclocheilus grahami; assembly: GCF_001515645.1. Taxonomy (NCBI): domain Eukaryota; kingdom Metazoa; phylum Chordata; class Actinopteri; order Cypriniformes; family Cyprinidae; genus Sinocyclocheilus; species Sinocyclocheilus grahami. Next base: position 4,073,404 of record NW_015505277.1, on the reverse strand, counting down.
ACGAGTCTCTCTCTCTCTCTCTCTACCCCGCGTACACTCACCGAATTTTACAGAGCGCGATGAAGAGCGTTTACTTTCTCAGACGAAACAAAATGGCGCAGTCCACTGGCGTAGCGTCCTGCGCATGCGTCCGCCTTGGGATTTTAGGCGCATGTGCGCAAGCGTCAGCATGGTCAAGGTCGGTTTGAAAGGAGCGCGGGAAAAACTGTTGTCAAAGGTTTTTGCAAATTTGATACATTACAGGTGCGAATGGAAATCGAATATTATACAAAAATAGTCTATTTAGTCAGTTATTCATAACATTTTACATTAGCTGATGTGATTATAATATTTAAGAGCATTTTGAAAGGAGTGCAGGAACTTGATATAATATTTTGCCTGTTTTTCTAAAAATAATGTTACTTGGTCTTTTAGTGAGTAAAATGCATTATGAGTAGCAGATTATAATTACACGTTGCATGTCAGCCACGATCACCTAACATAGTGTGTGCTGATATGTTTTAGAGGGTAAAAACATAAGTGTATATGACTTGCATGTTTGCGTCAATTAACGATACAAAATGTTTGGAAAGATTGGTTTGTCAGGAGCATGGGAACTGCTGGGGATTTGTTATTGGTCATTTGTTTTATTGCTAGATATGTATTTTGTTTAGCATGATGAAATTCAAGCGATAGATACATTACAATCATTACCACAGACAGAATCATTTGTGGTGTAGTTTAATGAAAAAAAACAAACGAAGACAAAATAGGATAATTTAATGCACTGGCAAATGTATCATCAATACGATACTGTAAGCTGTACGAGTACACCAGCTTTCTCAGTTACATTACATTCACAAGCTTCTGTAACATGGCAGTCAGGGTGAAATACAACAAAAATCACACTGTAACATACACTGTAGCATCCAAGATGCACAGCTTTGAACACTTTCCTGCTAAATGGAATTTGGTAAGTTGCTAAATTTAAATGGGAGCTCCTGAGAAGAGGCGCTAGGCAAACTCTTGATGGCGGGAGGTTCTTCAGCTTCAATGAACTCAGGACATATGGTTTCCTCTGGTTCATTCTTTAAGCTAGAAAATGTGGGTGATTCCATGGGTCCTTGATAGTAGGACCAGGATGTAGATGCAGATCCGATGGAGGAAGGGTTTAAGTTGGGCAGGTTAGCTCTGAAGCTTTCACTGAAGGATGAAGACTCCATTATACTGGAGATTTGTCGGTCAGAGGAGGAGGTGTGAGAGAGTCGTGGCTCGTGGAGGTTGAGTTTTGACACTAATGGTTTGCCAACACTGACTCTTTGCTCTTCCAAGACCTCTTCATCCAGATTAGTGTACTTGTAGTGTATACAAACAGTAAACGAGAGCTCTTTCTGTGAGGGGAAAAGCAAGTAAGATATGCCTTATAATATATATGCTTTATACGTAATACATTAAATATACAGGGATTGGACAAAATATTGTGAACACCCATTATAGGGGTTAATCAAATTTGTGTAGGCTACAGTGAAAAAACAAACGTTGATTATCTTTTATTTATCTTTTCAGTGTTTAGTACAAGTGCTCAGTGAAGTGATTTGTCAGACTTCCAAAAAGGACAAGTCATTGAAGCCCGTTTAGCAGGAACATCCGTAACCTTAACAGCCCAATTTGTTCAATGTTTTAGGAACAACAGTCTTTACAATTGTGACTACGTACACAAAGCATGGCAAGACGTTATCAGCAAAGAAGAATAGCAGGCGAAAACCGAAAAGTGGATAATATGGGCCGTCAAACACTATGAAGGATTGTGTCCAAACAACACAGAACTACTGCTGCAAAATGACAGCAAACCTCAAGTCACCATAAATACCTAGATTCCACAAAAACTTACCACAGAGAGCTTCACAAAGCCAACATCCTTGAAAGTGCTGCACCTGCTAAAATTTTAATCACCAATACTAAAATGTGAAAATGATGGTGTGATCTTAAACCTGATCTTAAAACTTCAACATCTGCCCTGGCCAGAAAAATCACCTGAAAATCACCTGACTTGAATATTACCAAAACCACTGTGAACAGTTTGGAGAGAATAATGAGAAGCAGATTCCCTTCAACTTCTCTGAAATAAGTGGCTGATAGATGACATTCCACTTGAGCCTATCAAGATCCGAAGATTATGATAGGCTGTCTCATTTGCCTGTCAATGTTTGTATTTAGATACCTCTGTGCAACCTGTTCACGTGGACATGATACGTCATCAGCGTGTTCCGTTACGCTATTGCAGACCGAGCAAGAATGGAAGGCATTATTAGTGTAATATTATACGCTTTGTACTGTAATGTTTTCTCACCGGCAAATGAGACATGAGGTAATCTGACAGCATTGCATTCAACTCTCCACCAACACTGTCTCTCATTTTGTCACTGGTTAGCCTCTAGACTGCCTGAGCGCGTTCATGTGTTTTGGAGGAACAGTGGCTTTGCAGAGTGATTATGCAGGGAGGGTGGGATCTTGCTTTCAGAGCTAGCTTGTTATTGCTAGCCTTTCCGAAATCACCTACCCTACCTTTAATAAAGAAGATTAATTCCAGGTGTTCCCTCATTTTGACCAACTCCTGTATTATACTGTGCACATACTGTACCTTGAGCCTTTGCAGGGCACTAATACGAGTGAAGAGCTGAGGCTGTTCCAGAGGCAGTAGATCATCCATGGACAGTAGTAAGCTGCCAGCCTCGCGAAGACTCTCCTGATTGCTGTGCTTCAGGTCTATTTCAGGACCCTGAAATTATATCATTGTCAAAACTGACTACAGAAAAATTCATTAACAATCAACAGAAGATACACCAAGTTAAAGCAGGCCATGAAAAGGCAATGTATTTAATTCATAGGAAAGCAATTAATCTTTGTTATATTTTCTCAGGACTAATTCAATACATTCTTTGCATATCAAGAAAGTCAGTTTACCTCTGTAAAATCAGAGAGCTGAGCAAAGCAGGACAAAATGTCTTTAGGAGTCTCCAATATCCGAGAGTAGATGATCATGATATTGGAGAACTCTGCAGCAAATCCTAGCTGTACCCTGACACCACATTCGAACTGAAGACAGGAGCTCTCTGGGAGAACTGGAACAATTCACACAAAATCGCCATTATGTATATCATAATTTTATCTACAGCCAAAGTGCTTTGCATAAGGATATAAACTAAAGGGGTTTTATTATGAAAAGGTCGAACCATGAGCGATGGCCCACTGTAAGTTTCGCGTTGACGCTGTGACTTGGCATGCTGGAGCCTGAATGCTGTCTGTCAGGGCACGACGCTCCGAGAGATTACTGCGCAGCTCTAGAGCCTGCCGACCACGAGTGATTTCACACCTTCCCATGTCTGCAATGGACACTGACTCTGTAAAACTATGCGGTCACACTTGCTGTCATCTTTTTTTTTTTAAGAGCCTATGACATAGATGTGGATTCAAAGTAATTGCACATTTTGTAAAAAATTTTGTTTGAAAAGTAGTTCAAACAAAATGTCAATACCAACAATGATTTGAACATTAATCCCAAACCTTCAGCTACTTTGTCAAGTATGACCGTGACCTTCTCTGGCTCCATCAGTCTTTTCTTAAGGAAGCTCATGAAGATTCCATTAGAGAGATCGTCTTTATTTACTTCAAATGCTTCGGCATCAACACACCTGAATCCAGAAAGTGAAGATTGTAATCACAATTTCTAGATGTCAATAAAATGATTGTCATTGCATTAGACTTACGTTGCATAGCCAAACACTATGTTTGCTGTCACTCTCAAGGGGCCAGGTTGTGGGATGCTTTCGTCATTTGGGTTTCTGAATGAACAACACAACTGAAGTCAGTTTCAAGTAAAATTTTATGCACAATAATTCAGAACTGATACACTTATGAATCAAACTGCACCGTTTCCGACACATGTCCAATAGAAAGACATTAAGTCCCGTCTGGCGCTCTTGCATGCGCTGTAACACATCCTGCACCCAGAGGCAGTGCTTGAAGGTATAAGAGGCTGGAGCATCGATGGGTACCATGAAACTGTTCCCATAGTTTTCATAACCATGACCAGCAAAGTACAACAGCCCTTGAAATGGTGGACATGGATGAAATGATCCAAATGTTTTTAATAAACAAACAATCAGGATGTGTAGAACTTAGAAACTGGCCTAACATTTTATAGTTGCAGAAATCCAAATGATGCAACAAGGAACTAACCATAAACCCCTCGATCCAACAGCAGCAAGAACTCAGTAACAGCACTATGCATCTCCTGCCAGTTGAGGTCCAGCAGAGAGACGACTTTAAAGTCTAACTGGCGTAGATGGTTTGTCAACTCATGCACATCTGCCATGGGAGCTCTCAGCTGCCGGTGATGCAGGTAGTTCATGTTCCCAATAAGCAGTGCTACCTTATCAGTGGCTATAATTTTTGAAGTGACAAGATTGACATAGCAGATCCTCCGAATACAATAAATGCCAAGAGTAACCACCACACTTCTGCTTATCACTTACCGCAACAATCACCCATTTGTCTTGGACCTGCATAAGGAGCACCTGTAAAACATAATGGTGCATGTGAGTGACAAGAAAGCATCAGTAGATGTGTTAAATTCATACAATTAAACAGATTGTGCTTACCTACTTTAGGCGCTTCCCATGAGGCATCAGAAAAGGAACCAGGACCTGAGTGAAAACAGGCCATGCTATAAAGAAAATCTATTTATTTCATTTATATTTAAGGGGATAATTATAAATAATTTTGTCTTGGCGTCCTACCTATGTTTACTTGGACCTGATCACTCCACGCTTCATGATAGAGGTTGTAAACCTTGCAAGTATATGTACCTCTGTCTGCTGTGGTTATGCATGGAATCTGAGGACAAGCACATATAGATGCCCAAGTAAGTAAATTCAAGTGAATTACTCTACACATTCAACTGTGAGACTTTGATGAGTACCTTTAAGATGCTTCTAGTACAGTTTGGCATTGGCTGTTTGTTAAGATACCATTGGAACTGGGGAGGCGGGTTGGCCTGAGCAGTACATTCGAGATAGAGAGTGTCTCCCTCCATCAACACTTGAGGCCTAGGTTGCTGAGTTACATACAACCCACTAGCTGATGAAGGGAAGTAGCTGGAACCTACAATTGACATATTTATCAGTGATGAAGGAAATGTGATTCATTTCAGACTCAGCTTAAAGTGAAATCTTCACATGCCTGCACTTGCGCCTCCAGACCTCACTAGACGTACATGGGCCCAGTTGGAGAAGACGTACTTGTCCCCAGAACTTACACGGCAGATGTAGGGGCCATGTTGAGCCGGACTAACAGGATTCAGCACCAGCTCTGGGCCATTGCCTCCTGGCACCTACCGAGAACATAAAGAACCAGACTTAGGGTAATGTTTCAAATCAGTAGGTTCAGTTACAAATTTAGTGCAACAGACCTCATCTTTGCCCTTGAACCACTGGTAGGTAAGGTCCACAGGTCCTACTGCTCTGCAGCTCAGAACCACGGGACTTCCCTCTGGTACCCGCTGACTCTGTGGCTGGAGTGTGATGTCAATCTGCTCCATCACTACCCAAAAAAACAAATAACACCTGACTCACCCTTTTCGGCCTGGGTTACCAAACCAAAACTCTAACCACAAAGAAACACCACAGTGAGGATGGAGGAACTGTTCTAGATTAGATCATAATCATTTCATATATATATATTTAGCTACCATGTGTAGTGAGAAATCCAACAGCCTCTCTGTGCTCGATTTTCTTCAGGCACTGAAGCAGGAAAGCCAAGGTACACCCTCTATCTGCAAGGAGGGCAAGCAGGTATCGGCCAGGACTGCCATGTGGACTTAGCACTTTGAGTGAGCAGTCAGTCAACTCTTTCTCACTACAAAAAAGTAGATTCTGTAATTGAGAATCGGTCACTACCATGCACAGTATCAGTTCGTTATTTCACACAATTGAGTCTATATATGACCTACCTATAGCAGAACTGTGGCTGTTCGGCCACTGCCTTTGCCAGCTGTTTCCAACCACACTCTAGATTGTCTAGCATGTAACCAAGTCTGTTTAGCGCTGCCTCGCTCAGGGTTTCTACACCCAAATTCTTGTCCTCCATAACTTGGTAAATGATCTGAGAAATAAATGACAAGAGGTTTATTTAAATTTTTCGTCAGACAGGAATGTTTTTTCAAGATGTAAGATTTAGTTTTCAGTTGTTCAACAAAATGTTGGTGCATTAATGTAATTTCTAGGTACCAGCGGTTTCTATTTCTGTGATTTTTCAAAAGAAACTATCAGTGAACTTCCCAAACCAAACATTTACGGAACTATGTCCCAGACAGTGCATGAATTTCCTAACAAATGTTATTACTCTGTCTAGCCTCTTAACCAATATCACATAACAAATATCAAAACCATAAAAAAAAAACCTTACACCATATTGGTATTTTTTTTTATATTAAATCCAAATTTTGTAGTCAATGCTACTGACGTTTGTCAAAAAAAACATTTTTTTAATCAACTTGAATATGAAACTTAAATTTCTGTACACATGAACACGTGTTTTAATGTAGTGTGAAAGACTTCTCTTTTTAATAATATAAAACATCCTTATTTGCTATTGTTACAAACATATATTACTATTATTTTCTTTTATATATATATATATATATATATATATATATTAAAAACACTACATAAACACACAAAAAATCTTATTACGAGTTTTATATTAACGCTGACTGTTCCTGTATTAAAAGAAGAACCCAACATAGCCTATAGTAAGTAACATGAAAATGCGGAACCGAATGCACTCTATATTTTAATATATACGACACATTTGTCAATGCTTTGGGAAAAGTAAGTTTAACTAATCAAATTAAAACATTTAGTTCTCGGGCACATCATTGCCACCATCATCAGAAAAGATCGATAGATGATTGCATTTAGATCACAGATCAGTATACTAATATAATTCAAATGAAAAGCTGTTATTTAATTCAACTTAACCTGACAAAAGTACACTTACCTGTTATACGGTAATTTAGACTCCAGGAAGTGAGTTTATCCCGGCTTCGTAAAACGCAAGTTGTCAAGCGACCGCAGCACAAATATTATTATTTAAAAAAAAGATCTCACTGTACGCACTCTGATTTACCAATAATCGGTCAATCGGACACTAAATATCCGTTTAACTCACTTTGAATCAGTTACTGCGACTAATGCTTATCAGACTCGGTTAATCAGTATGGTAAACATCCGCAGCAGTTGTCTTTTTCAGTCAGTAGTTCCTCTTTCTAACATGTATTTGCATGCACTCCTACCACGCGCAGCACGAGCTTTTTACTTTCACCTTCTCTCGACCTATAGCAGCAAGCCATCATCATGTCGACTCCTGAGTCCCTCCTGTTGAAGAAGAGATGAAACCCCTAACCTCACATAACTTGGACAAATATACAGACAGACAGACAGTTCAATTAATTCTGCATGATTAAAGATTTCCACAATTTTGTGGACAATTAGACTTATAACAAACAATTTCACTTTGACATTTCCAACTTTTCATGACTATGAGAAAGAGCACGCAAGGAAGAAAATACACTTTGACATTCCGCATTAGAATTTAATTTTTTTCATGAGACAGAAGTGAGAAAAATAACACAGTGACGTTAATAATACAAAGAATGACAACAAAAATACAACCACTCGATCCTCTGACATAGCACTGATTTGTTTCGTTACACTGGAAAAGAAGATAAACGTCTCCAAATCTGAAGTCCACTCAGCAGAGAAACATATCTCAAGCTGCGCCTCAGGTAATGTGCGCTGTGAATGCTGGGAAGGCAAAGGTTCACCCAGGCCTTGCTCTCAAAGATGCATAATTCTGTCCAAAGCCTCTACATCTTTTTGCCTTTATGCAGTTTATTATGTCTCCAAATATGCTCCTTCCTTAAAAGCTTCCAGTATTCCCGACTGTCTGGTTCAAGTTCGTTGAGGTTTTTGGGTGGACCGAGGTCCAACTGAAACAACCTGAAGGTATGGGACAACTTGAGATACAAGCATGGTATTTTTCTAGCTTGATATGCAGCAAATTTGAAATATTGTTTTCGCCACTGGATAATAAAAATTTTTTTAAAAACGCATTTGAGAATTTTTATCTCACAATTCAGTTTTTTTCCCCCTCGCAATTGAGAGAATAAAAGTCTGAATTGTAAAATGTACACTTACAATTGCAACATAAAAATTCACAATTACCTTTTTTAATTTTTTATTCGGTGGAGGAAACAAAAAAGCAGAATTGTGAGACATAAAAATCCGTGTATCATTCGATCATGCGTTTTTTGATTTAATATTGAAAGTAGAAAAATGAGAAAATGGCTCCTTTTTCATTTTTTCCCCCAAAAAACGAAAAACGAGAATTCAGCTTAAATTTACGTTTTTCGTTCATGGGTAGAAAAATGAATAAACAGCTTGAATATTCGATTTCTACATGTGGGCGGAAATTAAACACCCCTTTCTGCTGATTGGTCAGCCGAAGATCAAACCGTGCCGTCATCAGTTCTTCTGCAGTATCACGCAGCAGAATAATAGTCCTCCACTGCTGCAGTTGTACGGATTAATAACCCATTTTATCAATTTCATATTTTTCTCATCAAACAGACTAATAAATAGCTCGACACAACTCGTACCGAGGCAGAGTCTAGACAGGTCTTTCTTCTGTGTAGACCAGTGGGTCTTAAAGTGATCGGGGGTCCAAGAAATAATATAGCCTTAATATTGCTATAGCCTAAAGTATTTCCAGACTGTAAAGTCGTTTTTTTTTTTATCATGATACATAGGCCTACTGTGATTTATTCCAAAGTGACTTATATGATGCATTTAATGTAAAATAATCTAAATTAAGCCTTTTAAAAGACGAGTATTCCCTGTGGTTCATGTTTGCGGCTTGCACCAGAAAGATGCTCAGCTGATGCAAAGAATAGAATTTATATCTACACAGAAGAAAACCCTGTCTAGACAATGCCCCGGTACGAGTTGTGTCGAGCTATTCATTTGACTGTTTGTTTGATGAAAAAAAGATTAAATGTAGTTGCAATAAATGCGTTAAGAATCCATACAACTGCAGCACTGGAGGACTATTATTCTGCTGCAGAAGAACTGATGATGGCACGGTTTGATCTTCGGCTGACCAATCAGCAGAAAGGGGCGTTTAATTCCCGCCCACATGTAGAAATCAAATATTCAAGCTGTTTATTCATTTTTCCACCCATCTCGTTTTTTGGAAAAAAAATGAAAAAACGAAAAAGGAGCCGTTTTCTAATTTTTCTACTTTCAATATTAAATCAAAAAACGAATGATCGAATGATACACGGATTCATAAACTCAGGATTCTGAGAAAAGAATACAAAATTGCAAGACGTAAATAAAATTCAGAGACAAAAAGTCACAATTGAAAGATGTAAATTCAGAATTATTTAAAACTTAAAACTCGCAATTACAAGTTTAGAATTTGGAATTGTGAGATATAAAAAAAAATCTGAATTGTGAGATACAAAAATTGCAATTATCTTTTTTTTTTTTTTTTTTAATTCTGTGGTGGAACCTTTCATAAATAAAAGCATTATAAAAGCACAAAGTAAAATACACCATCATACCATTCTGGATATTCCTCCTTGGGTTTAATAAGAGGATCCTCGCCTTGTTTGAAGATGTTGACCCCGATTGCATGTGTGCAAAGTCTCACTGGATCCTTACAGACTTCTGGACCCTTAAAAACTTCCTTTACCATTCCTTTACCTTTGCCTTTGGTTACTAAAAACAAAAAAAACAAGAATAATATTTCATAAAAATAGCTATTTAAATATTTTATAATGTAAAAATGTCATATGAAACATGAATATAAAACAATATAAATAAAAACAAAAATAACAGCATAATATAACATTAGACAAATGAATTCTTAAGGTTTTGAAAATTGGACCTACAAGGTCAGAAGTTGCAGGGTAATGTTGACATTGTATGGATACAAATAAAAAATGCGTACAAAACACACCTTACCTGGTTTCTTACTAGCATAACTACGGGACTGAATCCGTAGAGTGTTAACAAAAAGATCGTTATAAGCATTAAGAACAGGCAAGTTTATCCTCTTAAAGCAATGAAGTACACTATGTGCCATTGTGCCTCATCAGATCTTCCACCATGCTGTCTCTGAACAGTACAGTACGTAAGAAGTCCGTCCGGGTGAAACTGCAACACGCATGCGCACTTTACGCACACAGTCTAGATCCAAAATGTCCTGTTGGCTCAAACGTCACTGTTTCCAATAGCGCTCTATATCAAGCAGCACAATAATCATTTGTAAACATACAGTGTTACACAATCTGAACCAAGAAGGTGCCAAATATAAAAGAAATAAAAGTAAAACCACATCATTGAGCTAAACCGGTCACTCATGTCCTCTAGAGGGCAGTAAAGCCGAGGCTAATTAATAACCAACATCTGTTTAGACGAAAGCTGGTTGATACAGAGAAAATGTCGGAGTACAACTCGGTTCAAAAAGGCTCTTTAAAACTCAAAGGAGTCTCTGTAGCAAGTAAGAAGTATGTATTTGTTTTATCTTAATGCTTACCTAGATATATATTTGCATCTGTGTTGTGGGAAATGTTGGCATTGCCTTCACGGCAGCCGTTAGCTGTTATGCTAGCTCAGTGTTGTTGTGCGAGTTATATAATACAACAAAGTGATTGATTATAATTCACTTTTTGCTTTTTTTTCTCATAGGAAAAAGAAGAAGGACCAGGAAAGGAAGCGTTTAGAGGAGCAGGTTTTGACCAGTCAAAACGAAGAAGGAACGAAGAAAGTTTATGTTGATAAAAGGACACCAGCACAGATTGCGTTCGACAAATTACAAGAGAAAAGGGTATGTATCATATATATCTATATATTTATTCTGTTATTCAGTTGACATATAAGACAAGATCATTACGTAATTAATTGACTTTCTGTGATTATTTCGAATGCTGAGTAATGAAATTACGTAATTTCTAATTTAAGTCTTTTTTACTGACTGAAATCGCGGTTTGACTTGCTATTGGGTTGTAAAATAATATTCTCTCTTTGTAACTTTTTAATAGCAAATGGAAAGAATTTTAAAGAAGGCCTCCAAAACACACAAGAGAAGAGTTGAGGTAAGTCTGTCACTACTAATGTTGATATTCATATTTTAGGTAGCGTGTGTTTTGTGTGTGTGTGTGTGTGTGTGTGTGTGTGTGAATAACATCTTTGTTGTGTGTTATAGGATTTCAACAGACACCTGGACACACTGACAGAGCATTACGACATTCCCAAAGTCAGCTGGACGAAATAAATATCTATGGATTTTCAACTGGGTGCATTCAGAGCAAAATCAGCTGCCATAATGTTACCATACATGCTCCTTGCTTACTCTGCAACAAAGTCCAGAGTGATTTTGCTCCGTTTTCATTTTCCAATTGGGATGTATTAAAATTATTCACTGTATATTGCGATTTTAATTTTTAAACTTATTCCTTATTAAGGTCCAAACGTTTGCCTATAGCAGTCATTATATTTTGTAGTTTTTGGTTAAACTATTTAAGATTTTGATTGGGGTTTTGTTTATTGTAAGGCTTGACCACCAAATAAACAGTCTTAAGTGTTTTATTTGTTGCATTTAGTCTTTAATATTTCTGAATGGTTATAGTGGCCCCAAAACACGTTTTGAAATATATAACTGTAACAGCACAAGGTGCTGGTGGTTTAAGAGTAACTTGTTTCATATGCTTCCTCTGGACTCAATCCTTAGGGGATGTAATGTGTCTTTTCACTGTTATGCGGATGACACTCAGATTTATTTGCCCCTAAAACAGTTCAAGAATTGTTTAGATTCTCTCTTTGCCTGTCTTGCTGACCATCAAGTCATGGATGTCTTTTCATTTTTTAAATTAGAATGAGAGAACCAAACTTGAGATCGTAATGTTCGGAACAGAGGAAGCCCAAAAACCACCTATATGGTAACTTTTAATTATTTTGCCCCCTATGTCAAATCAAGTGTAAAAGAATGTGAGTCTTGTCTTTGACGGTGAACTGAATCTTGATAAGCAGGTTAATGCAATGATCTGGTTAAGTCTAGTTTTGTCCATTTGAGATCTTTAGCCAAAGTAAAATCATGTCTTGTAAGTCATTTACTCACCCTCATGCCGCTGCAAACCTGTATGACTGACTTTCTTCTGTGGATAAAGTCAGCAAACAGCACAAAATAAACGCATCATTTATTCATGCTGCAATGCATGCTAGGAGCTCACAAATCAGCAACCGTGGATCAGTGTTGTGTAAGGTACTCTAAAAAAGTAATTAATTACTAGCTCCTAATTACATCTTCAGCAGTGTAGGCCTAATTAGATTACTGTAGCATTTACTCCATAAAAATTATCGTTATTTACTTAACTAATTAATTTCTAAATCCCATAACATCCTCGACCAGTTGAACAATACAAGAACAGACATGAAACAGCTATTTGATTTTTTTTTTCTTTTCAAATAAATATGAAATTGCATAAATTATTCTTGAACTGACTAAAGTATTTAAAGGGAGGCTGCATTGGCATTTTAACATTAGTTACATTTTGATGTTAAATCCACTTTTTAGGGATGTAACGATTCACTCAACTCACGATTTTTTTTTTTTACAAAATTAGATTGAAGACATTATCCAGTAGTAAATGAAAAGGTGTTGTTTTATTAGGCTATTGCTGCCCGCTTCTTTGTGAAATTGAAATATAACCAAACTAAACTGAAATTTCTAAACAAACTCCCAAATCAAGCAAGTTACACAAATAAAAGAAATCTCTTGATATGAAAAAACTAAGGCTTTGCCTGTGCTCTTGCCATTTAAAATTAGAGGCAGGCAACCACTGGATTTAATCATGATCCAAACAAAGATGCAGCATACATGCAGCATGAGTAGTTTTTAATCTAAATTAGACTGTATAATTTCGAAATTTGAAGCGAAAACAGAATGGTCTGACTTTAGTTTTGTGAAACTATACTACATAAACATATCTGAACGAAACAGCAGATGAGCTGAATGAGACGCAGATTCACTCTCTGACAGCAGGTGGCGCTTTTGAACAGCAATGATACAGTGTTTCCTGGGTTACCGCTGTAAACAAAGCAGCCTGCGCTTATGAACTACTTTAAAGGGGTCATATGATGCTTTTTTTAAAGATCATTATTTTGTGTATTTGGTGTAACCGAATATGTTGACATGCTTTAATGTTCAAAAAACACATTATTAGCAAGATGAAAAGAAAATACCAGTAAACTTTTCTAAATATAGTCAGTTCCCCTCAGAGATACATTCATATAAACTCCTACTCCAATTGTATCGCGATCTGTTTGGCATCTCAACCACTGATCAATATATAATGACTCTTATTATAGATCAGTGATCTATACCGATTTGAATCGTCGCGTATTTGAGTCGATTTTCGACTGGCTCGCGGTTAATCGTTACATCCCTAACTGTTTTATATAGACTTGATATATAGTCTATACAGTATTTAATGCAATTACATCAGAAGTAATTGTAATTGAATTACAAACAAATTAAGAGTAATCCCTTACTTTTTCAAGAGAAAACTAATTAAATTGCAGTAATTAATTACTTTGTAATGCACACACCCAACACTGCAGTGAAAAATGCGCAATTGTTTGTTCAGACAAGATATCATTTGTGACATTGTTGGTCAAAAATGAAAATTCTACAGGGCTTTAGAGTTTTGCATGCAGGTGAATCTTTTCATTATAACCAACAGGATGTAAACCATTCTTGCACCATTGACATTATGAGCAAAACTTTCATGGCTGATGTCCGGTTCACTGGCGAAATCTAGAATGTGCAATAACCATGAAATACGCCAGACCTTCATCAACGGCACCTACACATCCATCAGGAAGTAGCAGGCTTGTGAATCCCTGCCATCTGCTCTTTGATGGAAGGAAATGTTAGTCAAAACGTACATAACCAGTGTGCAACATCTGTACTGGAAAACAAGTAGGTCTAAAGTATCGTGTAAGTGTATGATTATAATGTCATGTTCACAGAATCACCATTAAATCAGCATTGAACAGACTACCAGCCTGGTCGTGTGCCCTACTGTTTTTTAAAGAAACATCATCATGTTAATTTATAGATTTGAAAACTACTGCTGATTAACTATTAGTATACATAGCGTTTTTGTTTTCGTATAGTAGTTCCGTTTTAAAACAACGGGACATCCTTTATAATGATTATCCTTTAGTGGTGATCCTCAGTAACTTTTTATATATAATATAATATAATAATGATGTACAATCAAAGTATAATGGCAGAAAAACAGATGATGTATGGCCCCAAAAATCATGTTGCAACACAGTCTACCTGCAGGAGGCGCTGTTGGATTAGTTGTAACTGAACTAAAGCCCAGTGTTTTTTTTAATGCAATCACGTGTTTAGCGTTTCAGTAGTGTCTTTCCTACTTTTCTTTCCCTTCTAATTGAGATATTCATTAGTCTAGACCAGGGGTAGGCAAGTCCTAGAGAGCCGCAGTCCTGCAGAGTTCAGCTCCAACCCTAATCAAACACACCTGAACAAGCTATTCAATGTCTTCAGGATTACTAAGGCTATAGGCAGGTGAGTTGTTTTCAGGGTTGGAGCTGAACTCTGCAGGACTGCGGCTCTCTAGGACCGAACTTGCCTACTCCTGGTCTAGACCAGGGCTGTCCAAACTCGGTCCTGGAGGGCCGGTGTCCTGCAGAGTTTAGCTCCAACCCTTATTAAACACACCTGAACCAGCTAATCAAGCTCTTACTAGGCATAGAAACTTCCAGTCAGGTGTGTTGAGGCAAGGTTTTTTTTTTTTAAAGCTAGCTTATTGTTTGTTGATTGTGATCATTATTGCTGGTTCTTATTTTAATCCTCCTGTGCTCTTTTGTTTGATTTATTATATATTTTGCTTTAATTTTACATGCATTTTTATTGTAAAGCACTTTGAGAAGCCTTTTTAAAGGCACAATAGAAAAATAAAGTTCTTATATTATTATTATTTAATTTAATTTAATTTATTTATTTGTAAGATTTTTTTACTACATTTCCCCTTGAGTCGATATTTACAAAACCTCAGACACTACACTTTAATTACAATCTAGTTATAAATTACTGCTGTAATATTTAAATATATCAATTGCATAATTTGTGTTGCTTTATTTTACTGTTGTTTATTTGAGGTTTTCCGTGCACTAAACCTCCCCTGAGCCGATATCCACAAAACCCCAGACGCTGCACCTTAATTAGATGCTAGTCCTAAATTACCGTTGCCGTGGATTCTTTGGGTCTGTGACACTGCAATGATGTCACATATGGTTCTGATGAGAATGTATTGATGTTATCTAACATCTAACTTCACAAGGTTCAACTGCTATGCTGATGTAACTCTTTGTCTTATATTGTGCTCGTCTTATCTTTAAGATTTAATACACAGGTTAGCTTTCGTCTAGTACAGTCTGTGGAATTTTAATTTTCAGTTAAATACATCAAAGAGCTGATGGCAGCTTGGGAGGGATGCAATTATTTCAGTTATTACTAAATTATGCAACTGTCTAAATTATAACTGTCTAGAATGTCACAATGTCACGAAGCTGTCAGTTTTCATTTTTAGCACCGAAACATTTTTCAAATTTTTTTTAACAAGATTACAGTTTAAAAGTAGAGAGAAGTGCATGTGCTTCAATTTTTACAACCCAAGCTGTTTGTTACCTTCACAACTGCTGTAAAAATCAATAAAATGCTGTTATACATTAAGTACTGCTGACTTTTTTTTTTAGCATGTCCTTTTGGGGTTGAAGGGGGCACTTGTACCGTCCCACTATTGCAATTCAAGGATCAAACTTTACCCCCGATGAGCCCACAAAACTCATCACCCAAGATGGTCTGTAATCATGAGTGAGCTGCATGTACGGGCCACATGGGCTAAACACAGAGCTCCAACCCACAGACATAATGAAAGTGCTGTAATACGAGCCTCAATGAAAAACAGAAGGGCTTCAGAGCAGGATCCACATCAGTAAATAAATCTATTATTATAAAAACAAACTAATATATAAGTATTAAAAATAATATATGACTTGTGCACTTTATTTTTTAAGTTGTCTGAAGTTGTACGATCCCTTGAAGAACATACAAAATCTAATAGGCCTATTTTTTCAGGTTTTCCGGAGTGATTCTTGTTAAAGTTGTTAAAAGAAAAGGTAATCTAAATATTCAAATTCAGTCATTGTTTATTCACTGTTAACTAACCAATGCAAACGAATCATTGATTTAGTGAGTCAAGAACCAGATATATAAACAAATTGTACTTTTGAACAGATTCTGTATAATGAACTCTTGATCCCGTTCACAAATCTGACTGAATGATTCATTCACAAATTGAAATGATTCATTCACAAATTGGACTTATTTTTCACAAATCTGAATTCAACTCACTGATTAGCATTCATCAGTGAATAATGACTTAAATTACTGTCTGTTCCTCACACAACTGCGCAACTTCAGAAGATTTGAAATATATAGCGCACAAATCATATGGACTATGTTTATGCTGTTTCTTTCTTGCCATTTTTGGAGCTTAACAGCATTCTGAAAAGAACACAGAAGAAAGTTTGGAGTGACATGAAGGTGAGTAAATAACGACAAATTTTTAGGTGAACTATTGCTTTAATTGTAACCTTACAGCTTGGATGCCTTGCATTTACGCCAAATCTATAGCACCCAAAACATTACAAAAGGCTTGTAATAATGCAAACACAAAATATCATCATCTGCATGTGCATTTTCTGACCCATCCCTCATTTTCCTCATAAAAGCTTTGTACAGGCCAAATTACAAACCTTCCTCCATCATCTACTTGAGGCTCCTAAACTCTAACTACCAATTACGGCTACAAACCCCCTGAACGCTAAACCATCCAGTCTCGCAACCCCTCCAGGAAGACGGATTGTTTGATGGCTCAGCAGACAGTCATTTTAGAGGATCCTTTGGGAAAGAGGAAACAGCAATTTAGACCCATTGTCTAGACACACACGAGGAAAAATGCCTAGTTTAAAATGATCTATTCGAAATGTACCCAATAACTGATGTAATTCTCCGAACATGATGAATTTATAAGTATAAAATGAAGTTGTTACTAAAATCTCCATAGCATTAGTCTCCACGTATGCCTTTAATTGTTCTCAAACACACATATTTTATAAGCAAACGAGAGCCAGATATCCTTAAGCCTATAAGGGAATGGCTAACTGTCAACACATAATCCTCCACGCTACAACGCTATTAAAACCTAATGGCAAACTTTCATTGTTATTGTTACACAGCAAACGCTGCACACTTGATCTATTATAACCTTCCCACATGCTCTCCTCCAACAGCTGGTTTGTTCTTGCTGTGACAAATCCAATGGCAAACATGCGCACGTGGCCCATTGTTTAAGCCTGGGCCGGACATCAGGTTCACCTCCACCACTGGTCTCCAGATCCCAATGCAGATAAGGCTAACGACTTGGCTCGAAAGTAAAGCCTGAAACTCAATACAGCTGTTCCCTCCCAGCTCTTACCAGCAGATCTTGCTAATATGTCTTCAAGTATGATTGCAAGATGATACAAAATAAGAGCCCTGCATATGTTAAAAAATCTCCAGACGTGGTTTCATGGTTAGCCAGGTAAGTTTATGCTAAGAAAATGTGGATGCTGTATCTACCAGACTAATTAGCCTGCTAGTGAGCTTCAAATGTGCTTCTAAAAAACCATACCATTTTATAGCTTCTACAAGACTTTGCTGTTTTATTGTGACTCGAACAATGCTGTACCAGGTGAGCTATTGAGCAAGTTTACTATGCTAGAAAAGCCATACATATGGAGCTGGTTGTGATTTAACTGTATTATTTCACAAATCATGCACTATGAAAAGTGTTTTGAGGTCATAACATATTATTGTGCAAGGAACCACGTGGAAATAATCTTTAGTAATTTAGAATTTCATAATTTATGTGAAAAGGAATAAAAGTTTTCGGTCTTTTGCTGGCCCTAGTGTTCATTTCAGATGGACACTGAAGCAAATTGTATGTATAGGTATGTTTTTCGTGTTTTGCTAAATTGTAGGTAGAGGAACGTATTTCCAATGAGTTTATGTTATCTTAAATTAATCCCAAAGG
The DNA here is from genome assembly GCF_001515645.1 of Sinocyclocheilus grahami. Classification (NCBI taxonomy): domain Eukaryota; kingdom Metazoa; phylum Chordata; class Actinopteri; order Cypriniformes; family Cyprinidae; genus Sinocyclocheilus; species Sinocyclocheilus grahami. The sequence goes on along the minus strand of NW_015505277.1, from coordinate 4,055,130 downwards.
TTATCCTGCTAATGATGACTTAAGGTAGACAAAGGTGGTTCGATGGTCTTAGTAACGCTAGCTGGTGTTGAGCTGGTTGGCCTAAAAATAAGTAAACAAACAATAATAAAAAGGGCCTAAAATCCCTTTACAATCATCAAACTTGCTGAGCCTGACCAGCTTGGCAGACAATCAGCTGACTTCCATATGACCAAAGCTATTCAAAATTCATATTAACTAGTTAACACCACAAGATGTTGCATTTAAGTGTATTTAAAGGTAGAGCAGTTGGCTTGTTTTTGACACTTCCAGCTATTGTCTCTGTTAATGACATGTTTGGATTTTAACTACATGATGAATAGCCTGTGCTCAGTTCCATCTGGGCCTTGTTTCATTTTGGCTTGATTGCAGAGAGATTGATTGTTGCTCTGGGCTCTGAGGAGGTGCTGTACACGCTAATTTCTTATTTACATATGTTTTGGATCCAAAATAATGTTCTGATTCTCCCCAATCTATCCTTCCACTGCAATTTACATTGTGTCCAAAAGCATTAGCCAGCCAGCCAGCCGTGGCCTAGCCAAGATCTAATACATAACAAAGAAATCATAAGCAAGATAATCTGTGGATTATCCATAACGCACATATTTTTTCCCCAATAAAAATATTTTCTGTATGGGCGAATCGGTTCGCACATCCTTAGCCGTGCAACAGTAAATGGGTTTGCTTTAGTCAGAAAGAATCCAAGCTGAAATATGTAAGGATGAATTGGGGGAAAATGACCTACAAGTGCCTTTCCTTCCAGCTAACCATGGAGGGCTATTTCAGGAGCTGAGGTCAGCAGCCCGCATTCAGTTGATGTCACCTCTTGCGCTCTGAAGTGGCGTATTTAGCAGTGCTGGAATGTGGTTGAGGAAGTGGCTTCAAGCTACTGTCTGCCAGGCTCTTCTCTGGACACAAAATAAGGACAGGACACAATGAATGGGGGAGTGCTACTGTCCAGACACAAAGGGGTCAAAATGAGCAAGTTTCTGTGTGAATTCACCTGGTTCATCTTCTACACATGGTATTGCTAACAAACTGCATGTCCTTCTACTATAATATAATATAATTTATGACCAGTTTGAAGAGTTTAGTTTCAGCACTCTGTATTGAAGAAACAGTATACTGAAAAATTATCATTTTCTGATTTGCTCACCTTCATGTCATTCCAAAACAATATTTTGTTATGATTTCTGTGAAAAAAGAAATAAAGGAAATTTAAAGCTATTTATAGCTATAGCACATGGATATTTTCCGTACAACAGTTGTGAAGCACCAAAAAGGAGAGAAAAATGCCAAAAAGCATGTTATGACCAATAACCAATGAATTGCAACAATAAAATGCATTAAAATGCATTTATTAATTACAAAATCTAAATGAATATAAATAAAACACTAACAACTCAAATCTGCAAATAAAAACTGCAAAGCGCCTAAAAGTAGAGGAAAAATGCCAAAGAAATGCTATGGCTGATAACCAATCAATTGAAACATTACGATTTATGAAAAATTATTCATATTTTATTTCATTCATTGTAAAAGGAATGTAAGTGCATTTATGCATCACTACATTATAACACAGTCAGAAAAATGAATATTAATTTTGCTTTAAATGTGAGTGTTGTGACGACAAAGACATTAAAAATCTCAGAAATTAAAAACATTATATGCAAAGGTATCTGCAAAGCACCAAAAAGTTGAGGAGAAACAAGCAACAACAACAAAAAAAGAGACATTAAAATTGATAAAACCTACTTAGATTTGATTTATTTATTTATTCATTCATTGTAAAATCTAAATAAATTAAAAATAATAAAAACTAACAACTAAAATAATTTTAAATGCTAGTTTTACATAATACAAGTGAATTTGTGCATCACAACATCATTATATACAGCATGAAATATGAATATTCATTGGCATTAGAGCCAATCTAAATGTAAAAACAGGCGAAATAATTATGCAATTAAATATCCAATATTGAAAGCTAAAATTTTGGGAACCGTTCCTTTGACCCAGTGTTTGCCCGTCTGATACTGGCATTATGATTGTTTGAGTAGAACTTTGTCAAGCAGACGTTTCCCCCAAGTATTGTGTGGTTATCTAATCTCAGCAGCTCACTTCGGTATGTGAGGTGCTTGTGGTCAATGCAGCTGTAGCACAGATAGCCATGTTTCTTCACAAGGGAGACAAGATGAAGAGCTTTCAGTAAACGCCTTGTCTGATACTTCAGAGTAATGAGGGGATTATGGTGAGACACGTTTAGTTTCCCAACTCCAGGTTGCCCACACATAAGACAATAGCATTTTATCTTGCTTCATTTTTAGTAGTAAAGTCTTAGCATTAAAAGGTTTGCACACTTAATGTCCAATATCTGTGAAGAAAAACTGCAAATGAAGCCTTTGGAATAACATTCCATAACCAAAACTGTAGAGGTCACTCTTCCCCACACACTACTTGAAATCTCCTTCCAATTCAGGTTGGTGACAAGCAGCTGGCGGCAAGATTCGCCTTTCAAGAAAAGGCACATTAGACCCCAAGAAAAATGTTTATGTGAATGAAATGACTGAAAACACTAAACACTCAAGCCTAAATTACGACTTTCCTAGTGTAGTCCAAAACAAAAGAAATTAGCTTGAAACAATGAGCTAAAGAGGCTAAAGTAGTTTGCTTGTTTCTAAATTTATATTGCATTGTAGTTTACTGCAGCACACTTAGCTTATAAGCTAAGCATAACATTTATGATGCTATACTGTAGCATGTTTGCGTCCCACGTGGCCTTGAGCTAGATGCTACATTGGATGTTTACAAAAGAATTGCATGGGTAACTTCGCCATAAAAATGTAGTTCCTTTTTCAACAACTTTTGAAGTTATCAGCTTTCATTGTTTTTGTTAGCATATATAATTTTGGCTAGTTGATGTAACCCAGCCTTGCAGAAAACATTAATCTGTTTTAGAAACCAAAAAAAATGTAATAAAATCCCAATTACTAAAGTGCTGGTATTTCTCATGGCCCTGTGTTTGCTTTTGACATGATACAATTACTTACGTATTGAGCTGCATGGGACATCGAGTGCCTTTTGGCTTTCTATGGGTGTGTTGTATGCTTAGGAGTCCTGCTGTTTGTTATTCTCTGACACAGTTGCCTAGCAACCCTGTTTTTTTGTGTTTTTTTTTAGGGAAATCCTTGCGTGTGAGCACACCTGGTTTTGTGACGCAAGGAAGCAGTCATTCCTCAGCAAGAACAGCACAGTGGTATTGACTGATGTGGGACCATTGCATGTCAGCCACAAACATATATAAGTAATAGGCAGAGAGGCTTTAGTTTATGGAGTGTAGCGTTGGCGAAAAGATTTTAAACAGATCCTATTTTAATATTTAATCCATGACAGATGTACGTGACTCTACAAGGTATTGTAAAGGAAAATGTTAAAGACTTTGCTCAGAATTCAGTCTGAATTAGGACTTTAGCCTGGAGCCCTTTGCTGGGAAATAGCTCTGCATGTCCCAAGCTTGCTGTGCCCTTGGGCTTTAGACTGATGCACATTCACTTACTGTTATCATGACAGTGAGATGATGGCTCTGTGATCATAAACTGCATTCAATGTGTCATGGCACTAATGACACATTCTCACAGTCAATTCAAGGTATGTTTGTCATTGACCGTTTCACCTCAGATGACTGCAACAGATGCAGCTGTGAAGAGAAAACACTTCAAGAGAAGCAATAAAGAAGATACAATTATAAAGTAAGGTTATTTTATAACTTCAGAATGCATTTGTGGCCTGAAACACACTGTATGCAGATATGTGAGGATGAATGCTTCTAGCTACGCAAGCTTGATTTGATCTGAATCTGTCAGACAATGTGTCAACAATTCAAAATGCAATGTTGCTACTGGTATTATTAAGTCAACTAGTTATAGCATCAGCTTGAAGCAAATATAGCAATCAGCCAGAACACTGTAGCAACGCTCTAGAAAACATCAAATACACCCATAGCAACATGGTAAAAACCATACGGAATATTCTAGTAGATCACCCAAAACATACTATCAAAAACCAAGAAAAACCTGCGTTCGGCCAATCAACGTACACATATATCACTGGTAGTTCCTATTGTGCTGGACCCTACTCTGAAGTAGGAGCTAATTTAGTGCCCCCAAAAGACGTTCCTATAACAAAAATTATTCCCAGTTCCTGAGGTGTGAACACACAAAAAAGCAGGTACTTTCATCAATAGTTAGGCTATAAGAATGAAACTGTTCTTTCAGTGTGAAAGCCCCTAGAGAAACATGCTAAAAACTACTCAGAATCCAATAGCAGTTGCTTAGAAATCACTCACAAACCTCTAGCAAACACCAAGAACACCCTTAGCATAACAACATGCTAAAACACTCTAGCAACTACCAAGAATACACTAACAAACAATAAGAACACACTTAACACACAAATAGCTGAAAGTCATTGCATGCTAGGAATGTTTAGCGAAGCTAATCTGCAAATATTTTAATGGGACAGTCTTTATGGCCTATTCCTAAGTAGCCATAAAGATTTCTAGCTGTGCTCTTTGCGACTGCAGTTCACAGATATTGGCTCAAATAAAAGGTCACAGTCCATGTGTGCATTAGGATGTCGCTAATGCTAATGCTAATGCTAACCACGTGTACATCCCTCATGCTTTTTGCAGCTCCACGCAGGCACGGCGCCAGAATTTTTTCTCTATGGGTGCTAAAAGGGGGCTAGACCAATATGTGGGGGTGCTAAGAAAATTAATTATATTGATGATGTCAGAGTTACTTCATAAAGAAACGGGGCTAAACCGGGGCTATCAAAAATTCTGACGGGGCTATAGCTCCCCTAGCCCCGGTGTAGCGCCGTCACTGGCTCCACGTCCCCATCTGCCGCCTTTAATAATTTCCTCAGTGGAACGCAAGAAAACCACCAGGGTGACATGTGCGCTCTGTCCCGTAATTTCGTGCCCTCTGCGTAACGACCACTCTCCTTTAAAGTCATGAAGTGGTTTCAAGGCCCTCTGACTGCTTTAAAGGCGAGTAAAAATAAACCCTGGAGACACATGTGCTTTCCATTTAACTCAAAGGAGGAGGTGAGGGGGGTGGTAAAGAAAGAAAGAAGCACTCATTGTGACCTATTTACTTTGAGTTGTTATGATTAATTCTAAACCAGCATGCAATTTACAGATTATTCCCTTTAAATAAGAGGGTACGCTCGAGACAAGAAAGGGCCCGAGATGAGTGAATGAGGGGGATAGGGTTTTTTTCAATGAAAGAAAAGTTAAATATAACATATGCCACATAAAGTTAGCCCAAAATAGCTTATATATACACCAATGGTATAGCACATCAGACGGAAGGCATACATATGTTTAACTTCTGTCAAAAGATTGAAATGACATGCTAATTGAAACGCATACTCTTTGCATCCCTATAAATATCACACACACAATATAGAATATAACCCTAACTTCCAAAAGTAGGCTATTATGCACAGTTTCTACAAATAAAATATATAAAATTTATATTTTAAAAATGTCTTTTTCATTTTCAGAAGAAATAATCCATCACAATGTTGATATGTTCTGATTCTGAGTTTTTAGTATGGTGCAATGCAAAGGATGTTTGCTAGAGTGTTGTTAAAGTGTTTTGAGTCATTGATGGTTGATAAGAAGTTTTGAATGTTTTTAGCACAATACTGGGCTACCGGTGTTCTTGATATTTGCTAGAGTATTGCTAGCATGTTCCAAGTGATTGCTAGGTGGTTTCTAGAACATTTTGAGTGGTTTGCAGCATGTGGCTATGCTAAGTGTGTTCAAGTTTTGCTGGGGTGCTCTGGGTGATTGCTAGGTGGCTGCTAAGAAATTGTTATGCTAAGGATGTTCTTGCTGAGTGTTTTGAGCAATTGCTTACTTCTTCAGTATAATCATAAGTCTGACTTACACAACAAAGTTCAGCACTTTAAGTTTCAACAACACTATTAGCACATTAGCAGGCACCACTTATGATACGATTTTATAAAATGCCATTAGGGATTGCTAATCGATTAATCTTTCAAAACACTGTTATCTCATGTTCAAATCAAATGTTGCAGTGCATATTGACATTGTTGCTTTAAACATTTATCTTGGCCACGGGTGACTCACTGTTCAAATAAAGAAACTAAGTGTTTAATCAATATCCTTGCACTAAGGAGGGAACATGCCTAATCTTTAAGCTGTACCCCAACTAGGGGATTTAGAGATAATATTTAAGATGACATAGTGATAGTTGATTCCACCTAACTACTAATGATTAAGCTTTATGGTATTCTAAGGGAAGACACTGTTTCCCATCTGATGCATGACAATAAACGTGATTGCCATTCAACAAATGGTGTGTAAACATAACCTCTCAAAAATGTTGTATACTGACATATGGCCAAGGGTTAACATTTGGCCAGGATGATCCGGTTCCGGCATCATCAATTCACAAACATTTGTTTGTTAAACCACTCCAGTACACATATTTAACATTAATATTTAAAATGCTAGTATCCAATAGCAAAACAGCATAAGGAGCAGTCATCGGGGTGAACAACCAATGCTCTCTTCCACCCTTAATACCACAACTGAGGTGAGACCCTTGAGCAAAGCACCGAATCCCCAACTGCTCCCCGGGCGCTGCAGCAAAAAAAATAAAAAAAAATTAAAAAAAAGGCAGCCCACTGCTTCGGGTGTGTGTGTGTGTGTGTGTACGTTCACTACTCACTGCTGTGTGTGCACTAGGATGGGTTAAATGCAGAGCACATATTCCAATATTGCAATATTACATGTCACTTTCACTTCCCTTTCAAATAGCTTTGGACATTTGGCATGCAGACTAGAGAAGATCAGGACAAACCTCAATGGACTTGTTCGCATAATGCCTGACATGTTCATTCATGTATTCAGCTCAAAGAAAGCAGGGACATCCTGTTCTATGCGGTTTGTGTTTTGTGCAGAGATCATGCGAGGCCACGGTTGCCGCAGGCCATTGTGGAATCTGCGTACAGACAGTTCTTACCTGAGACAGGTAATCGCTGTGGCTGTGTGCCAATTCCTGTTCTAATCTTAACCCATCCTCTCGCCAAACAAGTTCTTAGAGGCTGGGAACAATCAAAAGACAGTATGTGCGGGTCACTGAGGGTGCAGCTTTTCAGTGATCCATACACGTTGCAATTGAGTAGAAACACTGTCTGGCTTGGACAACCAGTCCAGTTGCCTTATTGTGGCTAAGATCAAACATCTGCAATATAAAGGGTTAGTTTACACCAAAAGGAAAATTGTCATTAATGACTCACCTCCATGTCGTTCCAAACTGCTAATGACTTTCTTTTCTTCTGTGGAAAACAAAAAGGAGATGTTTTGAAGTTGTTCTAGCTGCTTACAATGTCTCCAAAATGGATGAAAAAAAAGAGATTCACTTATCTTAATTTTCACTTTCCCCTCGTTATCTCATAGTTGTGATTTTTGTGAGATATAAAGATATCTCAAAACGTGAGAAATAAAGACGTATTTATGTAAATAAATATTTATATGTACATAAATCAACTATAAATATAAATACATAACATATATTCATACAGCATGGAAAATATTCATAAAAAAGCACAAAATAAATAAATAACTATGTTATTATAAATATATCATTTAAAAATCCATAAACATTATGCATGTATGTATGTATATATATATA
>NW_015505277.1:4030112-4047277 GCF_001515645.1 Sinocyclocheilus grahami | reverse complement strand
TATATATATATATATACATTTAGTATTAATCTATATTTACAATATGGATAAAATAAATAAGCTTTGTTTCTTAAAGTTGCTACTTTATATTTTAAAACTTTATTTCTCACAGTATGACTATTTCTTCTTTTATTTCTTCCTCATGCTGTTCCAAGCCTCTAGAAAACCATAAGAAATAGTCATTTTTGGGTTAACTGTCCCTTTTAGAGCCGCTAGTTTGAGAACTGGTGAATCCCAGCTACAAATCAGCCCTTGGCAAGGATTAATGGTTTGCATTTTTACACTGTTTTCCCACTAAACTGGGACAGCTGAGAACAAGAGCATCTTCCCTCAGGCCCGAATTAGTTTTAAACCCCCAATTTGAATGCAGGTTTCAGATTGGATGTGATCAACTGTGATGTGGGCCGCATCTCGACCGAAGCAGATTGTTTTAATCCAAACCTGCTGTGTTAAAGAAAGTCAAACATCCTGATAACGTTAAGGGAACGGCTGTTTAAAAAAATATCACGAGAATGGGAGAAACGGGACTCCTCAGCTATTTAACAGATACCATGGATTTAAGAGCCAAACCAGCATTCACTGTTAGGTTTGCCCTTGTGGTCCATATGTTTTGCCTTTAGGAAAACCTCTGGTCCTGTATAACTCAGAAATGACTAAATAAACCAGATATTTATACCATTATAAATAACACCAGAGTTATTGGTACAAAAAACACCTCTTAGAAAATACAGACTGTTTTTAATATTAAAAATCTCCAAAGTTCTTCAATTATTTTGTTCCCAAAAAGAAGGGAAGAAAAAAAGAGCACATGTGAAACTAATCATGGCATATTACCTTATATGAGGTCAAAAGTACAACCTCCCGCTTGGAAGACAAATTTCTAGGATTCTCTGAAGCAAAACCAATACTGTAAACATTACTAGGCTTTATTACATTACGAAAAGGGTCAGGTGAACATCCAAGGATGAAAGCGGGTCTTTCCCTCCCTCTGGGTGAGCAGCTGTCAAAGCCGTAAGGTGCACAAAACAAGATCGACCTGAATTCATACGACAAAACTCTCACGGTTCACTGCAGAGATGGTTGTCTGGGAATGACGAATCTGAAAAATGCAAAGCACAAAAAAGTTTTAACAGCATTTCTGACTATTCTTAATAGTGGTACATTAATGTTTTTGTGGTGTAGTAAAATTATAAAGAAAAAAATAGCAAATTACATTTCTCTCTCTCTCTCTCTCTCTCTCTCTCTCTCTCTCGCTCTCCATAAACATTTAAAATTTAATATGGATTTAATATGCATATAAGCAATGAACATTTCATTTTAATTATATAATATTAATTTAAATATATAACATATTAAGCTATATATAAACCATTTATATATATTTAAATTGATAAATGTCATTTAATATCACTGCCATAAATATTTAAATAAATATTAAACATGCTTTATTTAAAATAGTTCATATTAATATAATTACATAAATAAATATACAAACATTATAATACATGTATTTATATGTGCATATATAAATATAAATTCATTTAAATTATAAATGTAATATTTATGTTATATTATTGTAAAATATATAAAATATCAATGGTCAGTAATATTATAATAATATCTATATAAAATATAATAATAACAATATAATATAAATCGAGAAGCCCAGGAAGTAGAGAAACTTGTGTTTTTGTGGTCGGTAACACGGTTATTAATGAAGTGCATACACACAGCTGTGTTTGCGAAATCAGAAAAGGCAAACTCTTGAATATTGCAAATTGATGTTCCCTGCGGAGCTTTGTCTCGGATTAGCTTTGCATGTTGTGTTTACCAGATGTCTGCCAGTCGACTTGGAATGCCGTCTTCTTTTTATACACCATAATCAATTTCAGACATCAAAAAAGATAAAATCAAGTTGACATTGAGTAATCCAGTTAGCATGTTTTCTGTCCGTCCTGTAATAGCTGTGCTCCACTGATTTAAATTTTTTCCTTTCTCAAGTAGAAACCAGACCAGCAGGGTACAAGGCTGCCGAAAATAAATGGATGTTAAAGATGGACACATCTTGCACCTGTATGTTGGAGGCCCGTTAGTTCTTCAGTTACAGCAACAACACAAAGCCCTCAAAATCCAGCGGCTCTCGGTGGGCATTTGACCTGCTACCAGGAATATAACAGTAGGTATGAGGGGGCTCCAATACGTTTTGTTTGGTTTTTTTTCAAATTCTGCTACAATCTGAAGCCGAGAATTAGCTCTAGTTTGATCTACACATGAGCTCTCGCTAAGAACATCGAAAAATAACATGGCGCGGTGAGGAACATTCCGCACGTGTTTGATTTTCCCTCCGAAAAGTGCATGCTTCAAGGGAACGCTCTACGAAGAACGGGACATAATCTGACCGAGAAGACCTCACCTTACATCACTGAAATAACAAACTGATTTTTATTGAGCCAAAAAAAACTAATATTATTCGCTCAGCACAAACCAATAACCATATTAGTACGATTTTCAGCTGGTTTACACGACAGGCTGAGAGAACAAACGTGCCGCCGCCGTGTTGAAGATTCCCACGAGAAACTGTTACGTTTGTTTGTTCTCGTTCTGGTTCTTCCAGTGAAAGTCTACATTAATCACATGGGCCAGCGACCAAAGAATACACTTACAAATATTCATAGCATTGCGCTTGTTTTATCATCCTGTTGACTTTTGTCATTACAGAATGTCTCGGTACGTCAAATACCTGGTCTGGAATTCCTCCAGGCTTAGCAAATCAATACGCAAAGTATTTTTACACAAATGGCTCGATTCGATGCTTTGTGTCTGTAGCACACATCAGCTATGGCGTTTCCGATTGAAAATGATATATGCAGTGGGAATGAAAGCTAATTTATATCAAGACTGAGAAGGTCTCATGAAAGTACCAAAGATCACCAAAACAGACTGTCTTAAAGATGAGCACAGATTCTTAAGCTGCATTTTAATGCATGTGTGCATGTCAATGAACAGAACAAACTTTTCCAGCATACAATTTGTGATGCTTTGTGTTTCATATCGTAATCCAACACTTACTCGTTGGACCACGGTCAAACTTTGTAATGCCAAGGTCAATATTCAAAGGTCCCACTACACATGATTTCTCATATGTCTGCGGTAATGACAAAAAAAAGAAAAAAGTGCGGTCTTTGTAACTTAAAAACGCTAGGCTACTTATTTGGCTCTATAAATGGTGATTTAGACAACTATAACTATAAATAACTATAATAAATAAGTATTAAAAAAAAGAACAAAAGTTTTTATAAAAATAAATTAATTAAAATAAACAAATGTTTTAGATCCATGAAGGAATACATTTAAAATTTGCCTATTTTGTTGTATCAGTTCAAGAGTAAGAAATATTATGTACATTACAACTAAGTTGCACTAATATATTTTTTACAAGTTGATAAAGATTCAAAATAAAATTGAAATATTTAAAAATGAATAAATATATCTATTTAAAACAAATTTGTTTTATATAATTCTAAAAGCATTTTGTGGCCCCCTAGTAAAGTTCCTGGGTGAAAATATGCTGCACGTTAAGATTTTAATTTATTTTAATTTAAAATAAATTAATGTTAAAATTAATTTTAATATAAAATAAATAATTAAAAGGGAATAAATTATAATATATATATATATATATATATATATATATATATATATATATATATATATTTAAATTTTTTTATTAAAAACAGTAACAATTTTTAATTTAATGCCATTGGGGCACTCTAGATAAGTTTCAGATTAAGAAATATGCTGCACGTTAAGATTTTAGTTAAATTAATTAAAGTAATAAATAAAATAATACATTAATTTTTAAATAAATAAATAATGAATATTAATATAAAATTAATTAATTTAAAAATGAATGATTTTTTGTTTTTTCTTTTTTAATATTGCGGACACCTAGTAAAGACCCAGTGTAAGAAATATGACACATGTTGGCATTTTAGTTCATTTAAACTTAAAATAAATTAATATAAAATAAATAGAAACTTAAAAATTAAGTTTAACATTTATCTTTTATTTTTTATAATTTTAAAGACATTTTGCACCCCTCTTGTATGTACTGAGGCCTACTAGTGGGCCCCAATCTTAGCTTGGCTGTAAGACACCTGTCTGTGAGCCGTCGGAGGATGGAGCTGACACAGGAATTAAAGCCTTGCAGGAGATCTGGGAAAGCAGCAGACTTGGGATCAGCAGAACCTGCGTCTAGACGAAGGTGCCGTACCTGCATTCCTTCCAGAGCGACTCATCCCAGCCGGCTTAAGGTCTCTTTTGAGCAAGACATGTGGGAGTGAATAAGAGCTTCAACTCGAGCGCTCTCGCTCCGGCAGGCAGCGGCAGATGGTAGACGGCAGAGCGACTCTCTATGCTGGAGTGCCACATGTCAACATCAACCGACCACAACCCCCCCAGCATCCCCCTCCGTCCTATCACACTCATAGGCCACACATTAAACAACACACGCAAACCCCCCAATCATCTAATTACACTATTTGAAACAAGCATGTCATTTTAGGTTAGTAACTTGCCATTGAAGTGTTGACAGAGTCTGCAATTTGAAGGAAAATCACATACGAGCGCTGCTGTCGGTGCATTTAGGCTGTGCTGCGCAAGGCTGAAATGAAAAGGCTAGCTGACGTCACAGTCGTGAGTTGAGGGCCGTCGTGAGTAAAGAAATGAAAAGCTTGGCCAACGCTGGGCCTTTGAAAAATCACTCTATCTATCTATCTATCTATCTATCTATCTATCTATCTATCTATCTATCTATCTATCTATCTATCTATCTATCTATCTATCTATCTATCTATCTCATGGTGTATCCACCCATCCATCCATCCTTTTATCCATGCATCTATCTCCCCTTTTGTCTATCCATCCATACATCCATCTCATTGTGTATTCACCCATCCATCCATCCTTTTGTCTATGCATCTATCTACCCTTTTGTCTATCCATCCATTCAACCATCATCTATCTATCTATCTATCTATCTATCTATCTATCTATCTATCTATCTATCTATCTATCTCATGGTGAATCCATCCATCCATCCTTTTGTCTATGCATCTATCTACCCTTGTGTATCCATCTATCTATCCATCCATCCATCCTTTTGTCTATGCATCTATCTACCCTTTTGTCTATCTATCCATCCATCCTTTTGTCTATGCATCTATCTACCCTTTTTGTCTATCCATTCATCTATCTCATCCATCCATCCTTTTGTCTATGCATCTATCTACCCTTTTGTCTATCCATCCATCTATCTATCTATCTATCTATCTATCTATCTATCTATTTATCTATCTGTATGTCCATCTATCTACCCATACATCATCCATCCATCCATCTACCCATTTGTCTGTCTATCTATCTATCTATCTATCTATCTATCTATCTATCTATCTGTCTGTCTGTCTGTCTGTCTGTCTGTCTGTCTGTCTGTCTGCCTATCTATCTATCTCATGGTGAATCCATCCATCCATCCATCCTTTTGTCTATGCATCTATCTACCCTTTTGTCTATCTATCTATCCATCCATTCATCCATCTATCTATCCATCTATCCATCCATCCATCCATCCATCCATCCATCCATCCATCCAATGGTGTATCCACCCATCCATCCTTTTGTCTATGCATCTATCTACCCCTTTTGTCTATCCATCCATCTATCTCATCCATCCATCCTTTTGTCTATGCATCTATCTACCCCTTTTGTCTATCCATCCATCTATCTCATCCATCCATCCTTTTGTCTATGCATCTATCTACCCTTTTGTCTATCCATCCATCTATCTATCCATCTATCTATCTATATATCTATCTATCCATTCATCTGCATGTCCATCTATCTACCCATACATCATCCATCCATCCATCCATCTACCCGTTTGTCTATCTATCTATCTATCTATCTATCTATCTATCTATCTATCTATCTATCTCATGGTGTATCCACCCATCCATCCTTTTGTCTATGCATCTATCTACCCTTTTTGTCAATCCATCCATCTATCTCATCCATCCATCCATCCTTTTGTCTATGCATCTATCTACCCTTTTGTCTATCTATCTATCTATCTATCTATCTATCTATCTATCTATGTATCTACCCTTTTGTCTATCTATCTATCTATCTATCTACCTTTTGTCTATCTACCTACCTATCTATCTATCTATCTATCTATCTATCTATCTATCTATCTATCTATCTATCTATCTATCCATTCATCTGTCTGTCCATCTATCTACCCATACATCATCCATCCATCCATCCATCTACCCGTTTGTCTATCCATCTATCATCCATCTATCTATCCATCCTTGTTGACGGAGTCTGTAATATGAAGGAATATCAGATACGAGCGTTGCTGTCAGTGCATTTAGGCTGTGCTGTGCTAGGCTTAAATGAAAAGGCTAGTTGACGTCAGGAAAGAAATGGGCCGTCGTGAGGAAAGAAATGAAAAGTTTGGCCAGCCTTGGGCCTTTGAAAAATCACTCTTGAAAAAGACGAGTTAAAGGAGGTCAGGAGCGGAGATGAAAAGGCTGGCTGTTTAACTGCAGGTAATTCTTCATGAGCCGGTTTTTACAAATGTTAGGTGAAGTCGTTCGATCTTATTTGGAGATCGAAAAGTACTTGGGGCCAAGAAACAGCAGGCTTTTCTTTCTAAAATGATTTTACATGAGCCTTGTGCAACATTTGCAGAGGATAAAAGCCGTTATAACTCACCTTGCCTTGCCAACCGTCTTTATCACATGAGTATTTTTTTAGGACGAGCCAGTCTCTGATGAGCAGTTACCTTGTACATGATTTGCGAAGTTTTTAACCTTTCACAATTGCAAAACATTGCATCACAAAGAAGTAAATCAAGCTGAAACACTGAAACGATCCATTTTGCAAAGGTTAGCAGTAACTGCTTAATACATCGGGAACATATGAAGGGGTTCAGTGAGATTTATAGCCCAGAGGATGACTCTGGAGATAAATCTGAAACGATGGTGGTCCAAACGTTTTAATCAAATGAGTTTTGGGTTATTTTCAGTCATCGCAGAGATTCGGCAATTGCTTTAGAGAAAGAGGCTTCTCGGTCACACTAAAATAAATAAATGTAATTAAATAAAAATAAATGTTAATATAATAAAAATCATAATTAAGAATGAATAAATAAATAATTTAAATATAAATTAAAATGGGTAAATAAAATAACAAATTCAGTGGTTGCTTTAGAGAAAGACTTCTGATAAAAAAGTATTTAAAATAATTTATTATTTTTTTAAATAGCATAAGTGATAATGAATAGCTTTTTTAATGTTTTTACATATCTTAATATTAGATTCAGCAATTGCTTTAGAGAAAGAGGCTTCTAGATTACATTCAAAATATTAATAAAATGTTTATAAAAATAAAAAAATGGAATTGAGACTTTTCAACTCAAGTTAAACTTAAAGGAAATAAGAGATTCAGTGATTGCGTTTGAGAAAGAGGCTTCTTGATTAATGTACAAATAATTGTTAATAAAAAGAAAAAAATAACAATTGAGACTGTTCTGAAATAAATAATAATAATAAATAAATAAAAAATTCATTGATTGCTTTAGAGAAAGTCATCTAAAAAAACATAATTAAAAGATAAATGTCAGCCCAAAGAAAATTTTTTATTGTGACTTAAAAAAATTAATAAATAAAGTAAAGGATTGGAGAAAGAGGCTATAGATTACTCTCAAAATAAATAAATAATGAAATTAAATGTTTATTAAAAAAAGGAATAAAATGTAGCTGAGACTTTGAAATGTATAACTTAAAATAACTTGAATGAATAAATAAGATGAGTAAATAAAATAGTAGATTCAGTGCTTGCTGTAGAGAAAGAGGCTTCTAGATTATGCTCAAAAAAATAATACAATTCATAAAAATAGAGAAAATAATGTAATTCAGACTTTTCAACAACAAACTTGAATAAAATAATAATAATAATTGCAGATTTGTTTCAGAATAGTAGCATTGTTATGCAAGTCCAGACTTTGATTTAGCCTGATAAACATTTGCTGGGAAACAAAGAGTGTGTTTGTTTATCCCCAAACACACACCTGAGACAGGCGCTCCGCAGGGGGTTGTGGGAGTCCTAATCATTCGCCCCGCGTGTATTATCCTCAGTAAGGCCCAGACGCACCTGAATACACCTTGGCGGCCCCCTATTGCTGGTTGAAGCAGAGATTCATGTAGAGGTCAATAGAGCAACAGGTTTGTTGTGTTAGTAGCTTTGAGTCCATCTGTCTGTGACTCAGCAGAATAAAAGCTTCAACAATAGCGATCCGCTCAGTGACCGTGAGAAAATTGGTGATGTGAGTGTGACAGATCGCTGGAGGAGACGTGCTCACCTTTCAGCAAGTGCTTTGATGGATGAATTCAGAAATAAACATTCGGCTTTCATCTCTGTGGTGGTTTGGCGCGATACAGAAAGGTTTGTGTTCATTCGTACGACTTCGAACAATCTCTTGAGGCTCTTGTCAGCAGTTTAATTGAGTGGCAATAATGCGATCTGAGAAAGACATCGCCTGCAGAGCAACGATTGTTCCATAATGACACAACTCGAGCGTGTAAATAACAATAACATCTGTCAACATCACATCTTCACACCCTGACAGATGACAGCTAACAGATGATGCAATTTCACACCTTGCATGGCAAATCTATATATCCACCCTTCTGTCTATCTACCCATCTATCTACTGTTAGTCCATACATCCATATCTATCTATCTATCTATCTATCTATCTATCTATTTCCCTGTCTGTCTGTCTATCTATCTTCCCATTTCTCTATCCATCCATTTATATATCTATCGCTCTTCCCGTTAGTCTATCATCTGTTTACCAGTTTATATAACCATCTACCCAATTCTCTATCCATTCATCACAGACAGATCATAGATAGATCTACTATCTCCCCATTTGTCTATCCATTCATCTGTATATCTATCTACTCATTTGTCTATTCATCCATCCATCTATATATATCTACCTATATACCCATCTATCTACCCATTTATCCATCCATCTATGCACCCATGTCTATCCATCTATATAACAACCTATCTATCTACCCATCTATCCACCAATCCATATATCATCTTTCATTTGTCTACACATCTATCTATCTATCTATCTATCTATCTATCTATCTATCGGCCCATCTATCTATCTATCTATCTATCTGTCTATCTATCTATCTATCTATCTATCTATCGGCCCATCTATCTATCTATCTATCTATCTGTCTGTCTATCTATCTATCTGTCTGTCTGTCTGTCTGTCTATCTATCTATCTATCTATCATCTGATTCTATATTTTTATTGGATAATCCACATTAAAATCCATGAAAAGCTAAATTAAACTATACAAACTATATAATGTTTAATTGACTAAATTTAAGTTTAACCCAAATAAATGTACCTATTTATTGGAGCATTTTATAATATTTCTGTTCCTATAATCATACAAATTATCTGAGAAGTGAGGGGTACACATTATAAACCTTCTCAGACTGGCTCATGAATATTAATTAGTCACATTGTAACTGATTTGCTGAAAAGTAGGCACTTATCCATATTAGATTTTGTGTTGACATGTCTGATCGACTGCTGATGCTAACAATTAATGTAACTTCAAACAAGCAAAACAAAGCTCATTAAATATAGTTTCTGCCAAAAAAAAGTAAGGTGGGTGTTTTTAGAAATTTCAAATACATTTCCTGGCTGTTGTTGGCCGTTTATTAAAGCAATAAGCCACTCAGGTTGTGTGTTACAGTGAATTACCTCAGTTTTTCCCTGTTTTAGTTTTAAATTTATACATTAACTTAGATGTGACATTGTTTCCGTCTACTTTCTAAAACAACTCGCATGCTCAAATACTTCCAGGCGATGAAAATCAAATCAGTGTGTCAGAACAAAGTACATTTGAGTTACTTTCGTGATGGACTTTAAAAAAAGGACTAAAACAGAATAAACTACAGCTATGCAAGCACTTGCACGCAAAGACTCACGAGAACCTCATGCTGAATGCAGATTTTGGCACCGTTCACTCTGAGCTGTAAATGCAATGCACTCCTCCAAGCAGGACCTGTCTCACATCTGTTTGCTAAAATGCATGAAGAGGATATGTATTCAACATGATAACATGCTAAAGATCATATAGCCGCTAGCATATTGAACTGCTTGAGAAAACAGACATCTGTCACGCTAAACTTTCTCACTGCATGCTTACCTGCATTGAGACACATTAGCAACAAATGTGCCACACCTGCCAGCCTGTACAATGAAGATTACTCACTGTTTACTTTGTGGTAAACTTTAAAATAGAGTGCATATGTCCATCCGGTCTTACCTTGTTTGAAATACTTTGTGATGTTGTCACGGAAATTAGATAAACTTGGAAACTTGTATTCAATAGGAATGTTTCTGCTGGGTCCGTTTCTGAAAAGAAAAAAAAAAAATATATAATATAATTATCAAAATATATAATAAAAAATATAAATTATATAAATATAATTTAAAAAAAAATCTATATATGAAATTTTTATTTAAAAAAAATTTTTTTATCATAATTGAGTTTTGATTGTTTGTTTTATACATGCATCTTGATATATGTGTGCCAGGACACATGCTAAAAAATTCAAGACTTGAAATTTAAAAATCTGGAAGCAAGTCAAATAACATACAGCCAGTCAAACAAATGTAAAACTTATTGAGATTCCTATGGAGGCAAGTTAATTGCACTGCAACAAGACCTGAAAAATAAAAAAATAAAGATGGAAGATGAGAAATGTCGACTATTAATAAGCTTTTATTTCAACCAGTACTGAAAAATGTTGAGAACAAAATAGCTAGTCTATTTAAACTATTTTACCCAATATTTGTGTCTTATACTTATATAGTATAGTATAAGCGTAAGCTGAGCGACATGTCTCCCATGTGATCGTGATTTGTATGGAGTTTGTATATAGGCAGCTCACTTGATTTTGGAACAGCAGAGAACATAGTTAAATAGCAAAAAAAAAACAAAAAAAAACATTAATCTCTGTAATTCTCTTGTTTATGAGTCATGTAGCTGGGTTTGAATCTATGATCTTTGAGCTGTAAGCCCACATCCTGAACCATTGCCACACCTTATTAGCATCTTGTGGCTTCTGAAACACACTTCTGAGATTTCAAATCAAACTCAACATAAACAATATAACATTGCTTTCGGCTAAAATACAGGTCCTCTATCCATAGTATTCCCTTCTCCAGTCAAACAGTTTTCTCATCTGAATCAGGAGAGAAATATGCACAGATCAAGTATCGTTTACAAGTGAAAACAGTCCAAAGCATTTCTAAACAAATATGTTGGTGGATTTTGATGTGAGGAGGACAACAGGGGATGAACTTAATCTGCATTATGGACAGATATTTTGGCCAGAAGCGACGGTTTAAGGTTAAAACCTCTTAATGACGGATTTTAATATTCCAAAACGCAGCTTTTTGCTTCACAAGGCATTAATTGATAGACTGACGTTGTGTGAAATACTTGTGGATTATTGTGATGTTTTATCAGCTGTTTGGAATCTCATTCTGACGGCACCCATTCACTGCAGAGCATCCATTGGTGAGCAAGTGATGGAATGCTACATTTCTCCAAATCTGTTCTGATGAAGAAAAAACTCATCTACATCTTGGAGGGTGAGTGAATTTTCAGCACATTTTCACTTTTTGGGGTAATTTTCTACGAATAGAAAATGGTGGTGTCCCTCAAACCAATCATTTAAGAATGACCTTTTTAGCAGATCATGGCATTGTGATCTCGCTGAAATTTAATAATAGCTGTTATGATATGAAATAATTAAAAATTGGCCCGCAAGAACAGCATGAACAATGTGCCTAGGCTCTCCATGAGGTGCTTATTAGATGTTAAAGCTTGTTATTACCTGATAGCAGCCTGAAGCTCATTTACTGTAATCCAACTAAAGCAAACAGGCAGCCAACAGGGATTATATTAAAGAGGGTATTAAGAAACATATCCAAAATTCTGGCACGCAACACTCTCCGAAGATGCAAATCTCTTGTTAGAGATGGAAAAGAAGGTTTTGAATTACCTTCAGGAGTCCGGTTGAAATGATAATCTCTTGCAGTAAAATGACGGGACTTTTACGATGGCCTCTAAAACAATATCATGCACATCACGTCACTTTAGTCATAGCCAGTGTTATTACCGCGGATATAGTGAGGGGATTTCGCCGTCTTGTATAGCGATAGCAATTGCTGAGCAACGGATAGAACAGTACAATAACATTTAAAGGTTAAGTGCCCAAACAGACCACCTGAAAACAATTCTGAATGGTGGCTCGTCAAGTGTTTCTGTCTTTTATGAATGTCTCACGTCATCCATTAAACAAGGGGCTGGAATGAAGCTGGCCCAGCACTCGGCATCTGCTGCAATTGTTTATAGAAATATGCCCATATTTTTCCATTACTCCCCCAGGACCCATATTCAGGAACGATACATTCCAGAGAAAGAAAAGAAGCGATTCCTCCAGCAGGACTTATGATTGTATTCCTGGAAGAGAGCCTGGTAAGAAACGAGGGTAGTTAACATCAAATACAAAAACGAACGAGCTGTGCCGACTTACTCTGCAAGGTTGGTCGTATGAGTTGGAGAAACATTCACAATGATATCCATTGTTGACTTTTGGACACTTTTATACATGCGCACAGATTCTGTTTATAATCAAATTTCTAAGAACTTGGCACAATACTTTTTTTTCCTGTATCATGGACACTCTTTAAGGCGTCTTCACACCAAGAACGATGATAACTATAAAGATAACTATAACAACAACTACAGTGGGTACGGAAAGTATTCAGACCCCCTTAAATTTTTCACTCTTTGTTATATTGCAGCCATTTGCTAAAATCATCAAGTTAATTTTTTTCCTCATTAATGTACACACAGCACCCCATATTGACAGAAAAACACAGAATTGTTGACATTTTTGCAGATTTATTAAAAAAGAACTCAGGTGCTGTCCCTTTCTTCTGATCATCCTTGAGATGGTTCTACACCTTCATTTGAGTCCAACTGTGTTTGATTATACTGATTGGACTTGATTAGGAAAGCCACACACCTGTCTATATAAGACCTTACAGCTCACAGTGCATGTCAGAGCAAATGAGAATCATGAGGTCAAAGGAACTGCCTGAAGAGCTCAGAGACAGAATTGTGGCAAGGCACAGATCTGGCCAAGGTTACAAAAAAAATTCTGCTGCACTTAAGGTACCACACCAAAGCACTATAACATTCTGTTTAATATAAGCATGCAATGTAGTTACATCATCGGCCACTTAAAATGCTCTTTAAAGCAGGATGGATTCTGATTGGCTGCCAGTGTTTTTATTGTTCAGCAGACGGGGGGGAAATCATTCTGAATGTGGTTCCAATGACTCAGCTATTCTTTTAAATTTAGAACAGTTTTTAATACTATATCTTTATTGTTATCGTCCTTGGTGTGAACGGGCCTTTATTCATCATTGACACTTATTTATTAGTGTCATGAAGGTACTTTAAGACCTCAGTGAGATGAGACAGGAAGTGATGTCTCTTCTGAGAGGACTCTTGCTGGATTGGAGAGGTGGGGGAAAGATAATTGCTCTCAGCAGGCTGACAGAAAGGGGGAAAGAGAAAGCCAGAGAGAAAGAATAAGGGGATAGCTGCCAATTTGATCAAGATGCTTGTGGTGTCCACATATGGGCTTCATTACGGCATTCGACTGCCTGTGGTGACCCCCATTGGACTAGATCAGCGGTTCCTTGCTGACGGGGGGCGGCCTGCTCTCCCAATGCGGCCTAAAGTCCACAAGGGCAACCTGCAGGTGGACTTTGGCAATCCTCTGGTGTGGTCGCCATCCAGACACATTCTCCACCAACTCTTGTGCCTGGCAAGCGCCCCCAGCTCAGAGCTCTGCATCAGGCCTGGAGCGTCTCCAGATGAGCCTCAGTCATATTGACGACACTCCGCACGCACTAAGATGCACGCCAAGGTTACACCATCGCTGACGTCTGTCAGGCGGGAATCCTCTCCCTGTTTTCTTTCTTGATCAGCCGGAGTGTTTTCTCTGCGGTTCGAGAGACAGAAATTCGAACATGCCAGTGATTATTGCTGGCCCATAACAAGCTCTAAATTCATTTGCTGTCGACTCTGCTGTCGTCGGGCCAAGTGAACATGGCGGCTGGAAAATACCCTGGAAGAGAGTCACGGACACGCCTGTCCTTCTCAAGACGTGCGCTCGAAAGCGCGTCCCTGTTGAGGAGGGAGATGCGAGCTGGAGAAAATAAATGTGTATCGAATCACTTCTCCTCTGTTTGGGCCCCTCTCTCCCTGGCAACCATGAAGCAAGCCTGTTTTCCCATCCGACCGAAGCACTGAGATTATAAGAAAAGAGCTGAAAGGGAAATGTATGCTATACGTTTCCTGATGGTAATTAATAGCATGTTGACTGAAAGAAAATCAGTGAAGGATTTACATTAAAACAATTTTCATTCAGAAGTTGCAAGTAAATTTCACAAATAATTACTACGAAGCGGCAAGTAACACACTGAATTTAATGTGAAATGTGAAGTAGAAAGACTGAAATAATATTTTCTTATAAAGTTTACTCCAATAATTGTTTTATTTAAAACTTTAAAAATGCTTTTTTTATGCTTACTTAAAATGAAAATGAGTGGGGCCAATCTTTTTTAGCAGCAATGTGAAGCTTATAATTTTATAAAAGCACTTACATTAATTCTTCTGTTAAAACTTGTGTATTATTTGAGCTGTAAAGCCGTTTAAATCCAAATTTTTACAGTCGTTTTAGAGTTTACACCATTGTAATGGTGATATACTTTTGAAGCAGTGAGTATTTTAACATTTACAAATCACTCCCATTCACTTCCATTCTAAATCTCTAATTTTAAAGGGATGTTTGATTGCGATTTCACTTTTTTAATGTTAGTTAGTGTGTAATGTTGCTGTTTGATCATAAACAATATCTGCAAAGTTACGAAACAGAAAGTTCAATGCAAAAGGAGATATGTCTTTTAAAATTCTGGCAGTTTAATGCCTACAAAAACGACTGGTAAGGGACTACAACAAGTTACTTCCTGGGTCCGTTACGTCAAGAACCTAGAATTTTACATAAACCCCGCCTCCAGGAACACGTAGCAAAGGGGGCGAGGCCATGCTGCACTGCTTTAGAGAAGAGGAAGAGAAAACTAGAGGTGCATGTAAAAATCTATTCATTTATGAATCGCGATTTCTGTCTTCTAACGATTCTAATGGATTCACAAGTTTGTGAATGTTCTAAAGCAGCGGTTCTTATTACTGTTCATCACGTCCCCTGCTCTGCACACGCTCTGCATCTCACTCTCTCTCATTCAGATCATAAGCTCAGTGAATACACTTATTTTCACATACTATAGCTATGAGAAGCGTTATACGTGGTGCGCATGCGGTTGCCGAACTGTATTAAAGCTTTAATCAGAAAAAAAACGTATATTAAAAGCTAACAGAAGCAGTAGCATTTACAAATAACAGCGTATCTAAAAGTATGAGACAACAACAAACAAAAATCTTAGGCCTAACATTAAAAGCCGTGCTTGCACAGGTTCTGCATGATCCTCTTCAATAATATCCTCTGCATCTCAATCTGGCTCAAACTGATAAGCAATATAGACCACGTCATTGTTTACAATACAACCCGAGCACATGCTGCTATGTTTAGAGGCGCTAGAGGCGGTTTAGCCAATCACAACACACTGGGCTAGCTAATCAATCAGAGCCCATCATGTATTTCTGAGG
The DNA here is from genome assembly GCF_001515645.1 of Sinocyclocheilus grahami. Classification (NCBI taxonomy): domain Eukaryota; kingdom Metazoa; phylum Chordata; class Actinopteri; order Cypriniformes; family Cyprinidae; genus Sinocyclocheilus; species Sinocyclocheilus grahami. The sequence continues at coordinate 4,031,357 of NW_015505277.1, read as the reverse complement.
GAGGGGCTTCATAAAAGCAGGAAATGATCAGTGCATTCAGAGGAGAAGGGACAGAGCGGTGTGGAATAAAGGTAAATTATGTGAAAAAGAATGCGTTTTTTAACAAACGAAGCATTAACACATGTTAGACTGCACCCCATAAACACAATCAAGCCTAGAAAAAACCCAGTCAACCCCCCCTTTAAGGGAGATGTTTTTTTTCTCCAGAAAAGGAAGGACAAGTGGAAATGAATTTTTACCAATTATGCCACAAGTGCTGTCGACTGAGTTTAACTCAGAATATTCCTTATAAAAGTAGGGAAAATCACTCAGTGGCTCACCTTGAACTACTACACGAGCGGCTGTAAAACTTTCACCTCTCCATTGCATGATCCAGCTGAACGACAGTCATCAGTGTTCTTTTCCGCTGGCATTTGTTTGGGTTAGAGGGTGCCATCTACCCTCCATGCCCAGATCTTCTGATGGCTCCCCTATCAGCTAATTACACATATCCTGTGGTGACGGGCCATTCCCTCTCCAGGACCCCGAGGCCAGGCAGTAGAAGGGAGGAAATGGCAGCCACTTACTATGGACTGAGCAGAGACCGAAGTTCCTGTAGGCCATGGTAGCCAGGAAAAGAGTCGCGTCAAGAGATGACTAAGGACTAGACTCGCCATCCTACAGCTGTAGGAAGGTAAATGGAAACTGTAATGAACTTAAAGTTTACGTTGAAATGTATAATCCAAATAAGGAATTTGTTGAGGTAAGATACTCCTAATGTTAAAAATATTGTGTAAATGCTGTACAATGTGAAATATAAACAATAGAAATCAGCTTAAATAGTGTCACCCAGCACTCAACTGTTTATCCTTAAATCTGGCTCACACAAATATTTTCATTTAATAAATATAATTAATAAAAGAAAATGTAATTAAATAATATTTTTTTAATAATTAAACAACAGACCAAATAATTACAAATTAAATACATAAATGTATATTTAGATTTAATTAAATATATGTAATTACTATAAATTTATACATTATAATAAATATAAAAATATAATTATATTATTCTAAATAATTATTTTAGAATAAAAATTTAGATTTCTATTTTGTAAAATATATATTATTTTTAAATAAATAATTCAAAAATAATTAGCAAAATAATCACAAATAAATAAATGTATATTTATTATATATAATTATATATATATATATATGTCAATTATTATTAATTTGTAAATTATAATAAGTATAAATATAT
>NW_015505277.1:3960266-4030102 GCF_001515645.1 Sinocyclocheilus grahami | reverse complement strand
TATATATATATATATATATATATATATATATATATATATATATATCTATATATATATATATATATATATATATATATATGCTCTTAATTACAAATATCATTGTATTTATTGTCATTTATTGTCAACATCCATCTATTATATCAAAACTAGATCATTTTTGCTCTCTTAATACTACCTTTCTAATCTCCAACGGGGAAATTCAGTCTCAGGCATCATTAGACATGCAAACCATCTCTGTGGAATATGAGAAAGATATGAGTTTAAAACTTTAAAAAGATCTGTACATGCATGAACAACGTGATCTCGTGATAATTCGTATGTCTTTTACGTAAAATGTGGTTCTATAAAACGTACATTTACTTAAATTTTTACAGGCACTAAAACGTACAATACTGACATATTTTCAGCATCTAAACGTACAAATCTGACGTGTTGACGACACCTAAAAATGGATCCTTATGAATATTGAAATTGCGGCATTAATTTTATTATTACTGTTGTTTTTAGTTGTCATATCAATTACCTTGTTTTCAATTCCATTATTAAATTGTTTACTCATTTACTTAATATGAAATGATAACATTTCCTTCTGTTCTGTGTGATTTCTGCTGCCAGCTCGTTTCCAAGAATAGGCCTACATAAAATAGTTTCGTTTCGTAATAATGTTGCGTTTTTGGTGTATTTTATAGTTCTATTGTCAGTCACAGCATGTCGGAGAAAACGCCTTTTGTGGCCCATGGCAAACAAAGTAAACATTACATGACAAGTTACATGACAGCTGCGTCACACGGATACACTGTTTTCGTTCAGATCAAATCACAACAACGTAGGAAACAGATCCGGCGTGACGCAGCTGACACAGAACAGCATACGTTGTTTACGTCCAGCTGATATTCTCCAAAATGGCACCAGGGTGATGCGGAGGAGACGAATTGTTGAATAAAGTCGTTATTTTTTTTCTTTTGCTCACAAAAAGTATTCTCGTAGCTTCATAAAATTACGGTTGAACCCCTGATGTCACATGGATTATTATACCGATCTCCTTGCTATGTCTCTGGACTTGGGAACATTTCAGTTGCCTATGTCTATGGGAGTGTCAGATAGCTCTCAGATTCCATCAAAAATATCTTCATTTGTGTTCGGAAGATGAACGAAGGTCTTACGGGTTAGAAACGACATGAGGGTGAGTAATTAATGACAGAATTTTCATTTTTGAGTGAACTATTCCTTTAAGGGGTCTAAAAATCTAAATCGCTTATTGATAAAATTAAAAACTGCATATTCGCTATAAAATTGGTAGGTTTAGGTTTGGTTGTAGGTTAAGGGGTCTAAAAATCGAAATCGCTTATTGATAAAATGATAAAAAATGCATTGATACAAATATCATATTGTTATAAAAGATACGTAAATATTTTACGTTTTTTAGCTAAAAATATGTAGCGATTTGTACGTTTTAAACGTTGAAATATGTCTAAATTGTATGTTTTAGCGTCAATAAAAATTTACAAAATTTACGTTTTGTGCTTGTAAAGGTTACATATTAATGCCTACGTATAAACAATGAGACCAGGCTGGCATGAACAGCTATATAACTGCACCAATTAATGCATACAGCAAACATTGATGGTTGTAAAACATGTATTTGTTATAACTGTTCAAATGGCCCCCAGTGGTGTTTGAGACCCCTACAAAACAGATTATATAATACATGAGTTAAAAGTCCAAGGGCATGTGGACTAATAAGAATAGCTGCACTCAGTAAAACAAAATCTGGTTTAAATATGACAAAAATCTCACATGACTCACACATTAGAATTTTCAACCACAACTAGTTGCTCAAATAAATTAATCGCATTACTTTACTTGCGAAACATCTTGTCATGAAACAATAATACAATCCTGTATACATCACTTGGATGACTCAAATAAGTCAAGACAATTGTTTTCCATAAACAATATAGGAAAATTCAACTCCATTGCTTTGAGGTTGACTAAATCCTCCTTATTAAATCTTTTGTAATGAGGGTTGTAAAGCTAGACAATCCCCAAGAGACACTGATGCAACATCTCCAGACTTAAGGAATGGGATGAATTGTGTTGCGCCGCAATAATATCACTGCTTTTCAATGGGGGAGGATTCGGGCAATGTTTCAAACCCATCTGTAGACCTCACACAGAAAATAAGTGCAACCTGAGACCATCAGACTGCCAAAACACTTCAGTGTTGACTGCCAGCAAACAAGCGTCAACAGCAGGAAAGTTGTCGTAATGGATTCGGGCCACACACTCGTCACACCTGAGCTCTGGATGCCGTTTCAGGTCCCATCACTGGAGGTTTATTGAAATTAATGGAATATTTCATTTGTTTCAAAGTCAAACACTGATTTTTTTTTTCCGTCAACATAACTTCTGCTCCAAATCGTAATCCAAGATGACATGATGAAACATTAAATATAAAACACACAACAATGGGTTTGGAAAACAGCCAAGAGCTTGGTCTTGAAGAAAGGTCTATTCAAATCTCTTATGGCAGAAAACAATGGGATTCCTGTAGAGCTACATGGGAATCACAGGGTGTAAATTTTAAGCTGAGTAGGTCAGAACTAAAAGCAGCGATTACACTCGTCTGTGATCGAAATAAGTTCTTTTGTCAGAGCCGCTGGAATTCCACTGTAGCAGCTGTGAAGCACCTGTCCACTCCTGAGGTCCACGGGGAATGAATTCCTCATGCACACATCCTCTGATATACAACTGGACATATTAATAATCAGCAGGTGCTTGTGCCGTATGCGGTAAATGTTTTGGCACACAGTTTAATTGGGGTCTCATGGCTGAAATTAGATGCTGACAGATTTAAGAAGAGTCCTCAGTTACACTTTCAAACGGACGGTCTCAAACATTCCCAAATGTTTTTCCTCAACCCTGAGAGGGGAAAATAAGGAGGATGATAAAGAATACAGACCATGCATTCTCAGCAATTCTTTTTCTTGGAAGAGTGAATCTAACGAATGGAACAGGGAAAAGTAGAAAACAGTCAGTAAAAAATTAGGTGGGGGGGGGGGGGGGGAAAAAAAAATTTTTTTTGTGATCACAGTCCAGTTTTGATGATAATCTGGATCAACAAAGTGAATCAAATTGGACATTTACTTTCTCAATAGACGTTCCTGGTTATTTTAAGTGGATGTTAGTAGTGTTTGACCAAAGTGGGTTTTTTAAAGCTGATTTAATGCCAAATGCTGATCATAACAAAAACATAAAAAATACAGAACTATATATATATATATATATATATACACACACATATATATATATATATATAACTATATAACATAAATTCCAAATTGGCCAATTATTTTGTAAATTAATTACAATTGAAAATATTAATAATCTTAACATACTCAAATACTGCATAAATTATGTCTTGTGGATAGTATATCAAACAAACAAACAAATAAATAAATAATTAGTAATCGTTTATCAAAAATAATGAATGATATAATGAAATAATGAACTGTATCATTTCAACCGGAATATAAAAACATTTGTTTACTATATGTATCAGCTAATTAAAGTTTCAATTAATTCAAAGCAAAGTGGGTTATTTCTACACTAGCATAACCAAAAAACTATTAGTATAAAAGAAAGAAAATTCTAAAGATTTTCGAAAATAGGGGGATTTTTTTCTTTTCTGCTTTTGGTTGGACAAACAAAGTCTGGCCTCACCATTGGCCAAGTTACTGTGGCTCTTTTTAGCTGTTTGGGATGCTCAAATAAAGCAAAATCAGTCTGCAATTGGCTTATTTTCAAATGCGAAATCCTTTCTGCATCACTTCTTATGGTGTATTAATTAAAGAAAAGGGATAAACACATAGCACAGCTACGATTTGGTGTTTAAAGATGTCAGGGTGCTGATTTTATTAGCAGCTGGGTGCACTTTCCACCAGCCTCCTTATTCTGCAAGGTCTAATTAGCTTAATAAAAGAAGGCTTCAGCTCTACAGAGGCATTTTTAGTGAGTGCTGTCTCCAGCCTGTCTGAATGCCTCCTTCAGGGAAGCAGCACAATGTTGAACCTCTGATGGAGTCTGAGGGTCCCTGGCGGAGGGAGATGTTATCAATGCATCGGGGGTGGACAAAAAGGAAAGGGGGGTTGCATTTATACCTGCAGTAGTTGCAGGGGTAATTAACCAGGTCAAACTCTTGCTTGCTAATCTCCATTAGGACTCTTTGAAGGTCCCCGGATCCACATAAACCTGATTTATCTGCCGAGGTTAAGGGGGAGTCATGGATCATAGACTCCGGCGACACCACAACTGACAGCTCAGCTTTTGCAATGTTTTCCAGCTCTCTTGCAAACCATTTTCCCAAATCTCAAGGAGACTGATGACAAAAGGGCCTTTCGCACCGCTTTAGTTCCAGAACTAAATGTACAGTACTAAAGTACGATTTTGCGCGAACTATTTCCCAGTACTATTTAAAGGGTTGCATTCGCACAGAGAGTGTGTACTAAGATGTCATTTGTGCGCAGTGTTCAACAACAGAAACAAAGAAGAACAACATTAACAACAGGAGGATGGAGGACGCTGTGATCGGAGCTGTGTTTTTGTTGTGTCTCGTGGGTTTCACAATAATGGACATGGAAAGTCGACGTATACGTACAGCGATTGAAAGAACAGGAAGGAGGACTAAGAATCTCCAACGACAACTGGCAGTGCTATGTTTGCCACAAGTGCCTGCACTTCAGCGTCCGTCCATCTATCGCTGTTCTCCATACTTGTGAAATAAGTTGACACAATGTTTACAGTATGTTTACACGGCGTTTTAAATCATGGCAGGTGAGGGCGTTTTCATACGCGTTTGGCCAATCAATGTCTACTTAAGTCACGATTAGTACCAGTTGTGCTGGTTAGACCCTGCTCCGGAGTAGGAGCTAATTTGGTTCTCGAAAAGGCAGTTCGGTATAAAAATCGCTCCCAGTTCAGGCGGTGCGAAAACACCAAAAAGTGGGTAGTTCCACAATTAGTTCTGGTACTATGAAAAGGTTCCTGCGGTACGAAAGGCCCTAAAAGGTTACTACATATACTAGAAGACAAGCCTGTTGCTGGTGTAGTTGAAATACAAGGTACCTGGGTTGAACCGGTTGACTCCATAAAAGAACATCTAGTTGACTTGGCAAGCTATTTTCGGCCCTCGTACACTCTCAGAAAAAATGTGCACAATTTTGCCTTTAGGAGTAAAACAGTTTGTCACTTTGAAACATTGTCTACCCCTAAAAGGTGCTTATTAGTACCTTAGAGAAGTTATATGTAGCCATAAGGTATATGCATCTTTTAGCGGTAAATAAGGTACAAAGATGTCCCTATAAGGGTACTGTTGCAGTAACAACCTGTTGTACCCCTAAAAGATGCATATTAGTACCTTGGAGTAGTAAAATGTTAGGCACTACTCTGAACCTTTTAGGGGTAAATGAGTTACAAAGATGTTCCTTTACTGCCCCAGTGACATACTTTTGGGCCCCTAAATGGTGCATATTAGTACATGTGAGTTGGAATATGTATTTGTAAGGTACTAACATGTGCCTTATGTGATAAATAAGGTACAAAGATGTCCCTTTAAGGGTACTGCCCCAGTGACAATCTGAAGTACCTCTAAAAGGTGCAAATTGGTACCTTGGTGTAGTAAAATGTACCCTTAAGGTACTACTATAAACCTTTTAGGGCTAATTAAGGTAGAAAGATGTTCTTTCATTGCCCCTTTGCTGAAAAGATGTTGTGCCCCTAAAGGCCCTGAGCGTGTACAGTAGCTAAAACCTCAAAAAACAGCTGTCAGAGTGTACAGCAAAATCGTGTGGGAATACCAAAACTCTTGTGAATCATCCTCCTGACCTCCATTTTCCTGTAACAGCTCAATTCTGGTCAACTTTCTGTGCATTTTTGTGTGCAAAACTGGCTTACTAGAGTTTCACCGTACCTTATAAAGTTACTCCAGTCGACATGCTGACGGTGCGGCCGGAATTTCGGGTCAGACTCCAGAACCTCTCGCGTACCATAGCAACCATCTGTCGGCATCTCCGCCTCCACCTTCCCAACTGTAGTCATCATACGTGCGGTTTAGCTTGGCCTGCTCTCACTGCCGTGTGAACCTCCAAGCTAAATATTTTCCCCTCCGCAGGTTTTCAGTGGGAGCCTGTGGGAAACTGCCGGAGCTTACAGCAGCAGGAATGCGCTGCCTGCTCTCTCGTCTTTCTTCAGTTTATTGTCTTAACCTGAACATGCAACAATAACCCATCTCCCTCTCTGTTCTCCCCAGGCCTTAGCATTAGCATTCAAATCCTGCTCTCACCCCAGCCACCGACAGGCCAAGATCTACAGAGGCAGAAATGGAGAAGCTTGGGGAATTTTTCTTCCCCATCAGCAAAACATTGTCTTGTGAGTGCAGGTGGGCGTCAGGAGACACTCCAAGGTAGATACCAACCCCTACGTGCTGTTGCTGATCTTTCTAAACGTAACCACATTGCTTTGTGGGAGCAAACAGGGTGGACGATTGATCAATCAGGAGATGCGGATGCTATGCCAAAGGAAGTTGCTCATGAATATGCAAATATAGTTGCCGCCATTATGGGGACAGGAGGAAAGGAGGTTCTCACGCGCTAGCTAACATCAGGTTAATTTCTTGTAACTTGTTCCCACCGTTAACAAGGCACTTAAGAGCTAAAACAACCACGGCTGACCACATGAAAAGAACTCTGACTTAGCTTTAGCACCTTCTGCCCTCCTCTACTAATACCATAAGCCTAATGCTCTTTTATGTGTGATTACATATGATAATAGTCATAATTAAGCTATTTTCCTACATGTACACCCTTGCATAAGTACTCAAAGGCAGGTGTTTTGAACTTTACGCTATCGCTGATATGTCTTTGACGCCTCTGCATGTGTTTAGTGCCCATTTCCCCAAATGTAATTGCTAATTGCTTTAACCTTAATATGCCTTGTCAGTTTGCTCTTTATTCTTAACAGCTCCAGTGTACTTTCTTCGATGTTCATTCGAGACAAAACCAGGGACACGCTGTACTTGGGATCACTGTGTTCCCATGCAACTAAACTTCCCCTCAGGGTCAACTTTCAGTCAATATGATTATTACAGGATCTCTGCATCTGGGCCGGCGTTCAACTTGCTGAAAAAAACAAGTTATATGGTTATTAGCAACATAACAGGCTGTCATATTTTAGCTTATTTCACTCAAAACTTTTCTTTTAAGTGCAGGATTAGTTCCTGAAGCTCGTAGCATGCATTTATAGACATGTCAAACCTAAACTAATTTTGATGTTTGGTGAGTTTCTGCATTCAAAGAAACAATCTGGTCAAAATGCCAGAGTTGAGTACATGCATGATTGTGGAAAAATGGTTAAACCAAACAATTAAGCCAAAATGACTAAGATGTTGCATTGATATTGTGTACTGGGTCAGGCGTCTTGGCTGTCCTCATTCCCATGAAACTCAACACCTTCCAACATTCATAATCCCGCAGTTCTCTTTTACTGCTACATGAGTAGAAAAACTCCCTAACAAAAAGTTATTAGTCATAGGTCTTGCACTCTCAAGAACTGCTGAGAAAAAAATCAAGGCAGGGGATGAATAATATATGTATTTTATATAAGGCTTATTGTTCCTTTCTTTTCTTTTTCTTTTTCATCAAAATACCAGGTTCATGGATGAATACTAAGGTTTATTGACAGCAAAGTATTAGCAGGGGATTTTGAAACCACATTGTAAGACATGTTAGTTTCAGATGCTGAGCAATTCGACAAATGCTTTGAGTTAAGGTACGTACTCTATGCATAACTGATGTCGATCTTGTCTGAATGCATTATCCTCATGAAATCCAACCTGTATGCTTTAAAACAATAGCAGTAATATTGTTAGGTTTTTACACACTGCTTAACAGCACTTCATGAGAGACATGTTATCTAGTGCCACATGTTGAATGACAGATTTGCACCTGCACTTTTTTTTGCATTTTTTCACCGTTTTGTTATTATTAATGCATTAGCACATCAATGTTACCGAACTGTGATTTGATGAAAGATTGCAGGCTGTTCAAACACTGTCAGAGATCGTCCAATCATGGCATATTGTCTACCTGGTCTTTGTTCCTGTCAGATGACTGTCATTTCACAGTCTGTTTTACCCCGGGTCATGTCGCTTTTCAACCCCCTTGCAGATGCAAACGGTAAAAACACTAACAGCTTCTGAACGTCCATTTCAACTCAGAAAATTGGGCCTGTATTAAAGGCCTGAATGAAGCACATAATTATGCGTCTACACCTGACTTGAAAGAGAAACAGAAGACGGTGTGTGTGTGTTTGCATGCGTGCGTGTGCTTCAAGAGCCCACCAAAGTTGCGTCTGGAAGCAACAAGACGAACTGACAGAGAATTCACCGCAACAGATCAATTGAATGGAAATGTTTGCTCAGCGCTCAGTTTGGTGAACAAAACACCTTCCAGTTAGACATAACAGATGTAATTATGCACTAGATGATCTTTTGAACTTAACCTTCACAAATTAGAGGTTCAAGAACGTGAAAGGAAGGCCTGAAAACAACAGAATGACAAACATGAACTCTGATGATAAAAAGAAAAGTCAACAAATACCTACATCTCACTTTGCGCTTCTTTTGACTCGGGTTGATTGCCATTTTAGTTGGTTTTAAAAGGATAGTTCACCCAAAAATGAAAATTCTGTCTTTTACTCACCCGTCTGTCATACCAAACCTGTATGACTTGCTTGCTTTTGTGAAACACAAAATAAGTCTTATTTTAATAATTGTACTTGTTCCTTTCCATGGAATTAAAAATGAAAAAAAAAATTATTTTAAATGCACAGAATTTCAAAAAGGATGCAAAAGCACCATAAAAGTGATCGATATTACTCATGCATTATTTCAAACCTTCCACAGTCATGCAATATCTTTGTGTGAAGAACAGATCGAATTTTAGTCATTATTCACTGATCATCTTTCCCACCGCTGCAACTAGATCAAGTCAATCATATAGAATATTTTGTTAAAATCTGAATCTGTTAAACTCACACACATTGAAAAGATTCAAAATACTTAGGACTCAAAAGAACAATTAATTTGTGAGTCATTATTTTCCACTACACATCATTGATTCAGTCAATTGAACTTGAGAACCAAATTAGTTTGATACAAGAATGAGAAATGGATCAACTGATTCCACTTAAATGAACAATTCATTCATGAATCATTATTTCTCTCATGAACACACCAAGGTTTACTGTACTACACTGCAAAAAAATAAATATTTTTTTTTTACTTAGTATTACTGTCTTGTTTTCCATTTAAAAAAAATCTAAATTTCTTAAATCAAGATAAATTAACTTGAAACCCAAAATGGCATAATATCCTGTATATCTCATATAATAAGATTTAATATATCATGTCTTGTTTTCTGGAAAATGTATCAAAATTAAGAACTTAAGCACTCAGAATTTGTCATTTGTTTAAAGTTTAAAATAATGTTTAGATATCTGCACTGGAAAGCGAGTCAAAAATACTAAATAAGGAAATCATTTTGCAGTGTAGAGAGAATTTTTATAATTTCAGTGACAACAACTTCAATTTCAGTCTGTTCCTCGTACAAAGCTATTGTCTGGCCTCAGTATAAGTACAATAAACTTGAACCATTTTTATAGCACATTTATGATGTTTTTGCATAGCTTTAAAGCCTTAGTCTCCATTCATCGTAAATGCATGGAAAGGAGCATCCAGAACGTTCTTCAAAATATTTTCTTTTATGTTCAACAGAATAAAGAAAAATCCAAAATTAAACAACATAACATGTACCTTGCATAAATACTTGACTAAATATTAAAAGTCATGCAATGCAGTGAACCTTTCTTGACACATTTTTCATCAAGTGGTCGTGAAACTGAAATTAGTAGAGCTGTATATGCTCAATGCGATATCTTTCTTAAAAGGCAAACAAAGGAGGGTAAACAAATGGAGCTCATTATCTAACAGGGTGTTGGAACTCTTTTTGACATTTGAATAATCTTGTTTACTCACACGGCCTCTGACACATTTTTACGTTTACTCTACCTGGGTCGCGCGATGGACGAGTGTGAACAAGGGGCTATTAACGAAACTCAATGAGATTGTCAGACCAAGTAGACAGAAGAAAATCAATGTTCTTCGTGAGCTGCGTCTCCTCTTATGAAGCAATAGTTGAGAGCAAAACACCAACTGCAACATCCAAAGCTACACTTGAGATTTTCTACAGGACGTTAAACCCGTAAGTGCGGTTAAGCGTAGTAGGATGATTAAAGCAAAGGGGTTTACCAGAACTTGAAGACTTGTCATGTGTGTCTGAAGGGGGAATCTAGTAAAGTCCTGGTGGTCTAAAGCGTCTGAAAGCGTTGGCGCGAGGTTCTTGCAATCGAATAGATTTCAATCTGAAGCATTACAGTCGTTGCTTTTGGACTTATAAACCATGCAAACAATGTTAGACGCAATTGCAAATGCATCACCATGTCGTATTTCAGCAGGCCGTAATCCACTTCCAGCTCAATCATTCATTCAGGGATCTAAAAATGTTTCACAGAGCATTAAATTATTTGCTCAGCAAATACAAGCGTACAACGCTCTTTGAATCCAAACTCCTGGAAGAACCGAGAGCCATATTTTACAGCGTAAACCCATAAAACTCTTAACAGTAGTCTTTTATGGTCAGATTAACTTTAGGCTAATTTCCAATCATTTCTTTTCATCCTGTGGGCTATCAAATTTACAGGTACATCACAGATTTTCCACAACACCCAAAAGTGCTAATAAACTGCCGGGACAAGGTTGGTTTTTATAAGTAAATGGTTGAAACTCAGTCTGGGAGGGTTTGAACAAAGATGAACTCCTCCGGAGACACTCAAAAGACATGTTGCAGAGGCTTCTTCCATAAATATTCGCTGACTATGTGGTCTTGATGTGCGTCGAGGTGATAAGACCTCCTACGTCATCCATTCAGTTGATCTACTATCACTTTATCTGTGCCCAGCTTGAGTCAAAACAGGTAACTCACACTTGACATGTGAATGGCCCATTTACTGATGTATTATGACAATGTAAACACGTTCATTCCATTAATGCTTTTTAGAAGGCTTTCGCCGGGATGCTTATAAATATAACCACCTACGAAAACAGTTGCGAGATGCGGGAAAAATCAGATCAACAAAGACACAGGTTTCACTAGAGGAAAAATTCAGTCCGAACACACCCTCGGTTCATGTTAATGCGCAAAAGGAATAAGCGTTTCGGCTCCAACACAATAAACCTCGCTGCGTCTTACGTTTTATGGCCTATAACTATACCTCAAAGGCTCGGCGTAGCCACCGTCTCGAAAATTGTTGACTTGGCACAGGCCTAACACTGTAATTTAAGGCAAAAACAGCGTTTACAGTTGATGACGGCTGTAGCCAGACAAAAGTGTATCCTTTGCATACTCCATTAAACTAGCATGCTCGGTTAAGCTCGCAACGGTCTCCTTTTGTTGTTGATGAGTAGGTAAACACGTGCGGCCCACCAGGCTCCTACCCTCAGGCTGACCTTCACACATCCGCTAGACCTGTTTGAACGGAACCGAAGATAGTCTCAGTTAAACACAAAGACCCCAAATGACATTTCCAAGGTACATAAGTTATTCCCAAATTGTGACAATGAATCCCAGGATGTTTGACAGCAAGGAATGTTGTTTTTCACTTTAAGGCATGAGTGAAAACAACTTTGCATGCTAGCTTGCACTGAGAGCTGAAAATCTATTTTGCCTGCTTTTTGCATTTATCACGAATATTTTCACTACAAATTACACTGGAAAAGATGGTATTGAAAATGTACATGAATATAAAGTAATATTATCCCTATATGATATGTATTATGTTCTAATGGTGGAACATTTGTACCCATTTAGTTTATTGGCAACAAAATTGCTCTAATAAAAAATATAGATTTTTAAAAAATAAATAAACAAATACATTTATTAATAAATGAATACATTTATTTTTATAATTTAGGTAGACACTGGCATATGGCATCTCTGTACCACAATAGTTTTTTTTTCTTAAAATCCTAATTATATCCTTCAATTAATTATAGAAATATTAGTTTCATTTATGTATTTATATACATTATAGAAAATTGAGAAAACTTTAACATTACATCTCCGTACAACAAAGCAATGCAACAACAGTAAAAATATTTTTCAATCCATTTTATACACTTTGAAATATTTTTGTTTATTCTAAACATTTTAATTCCATTGCATCTAATCTAAACTAATCAAAAATGCAGCAAAAAAATCATTATGTAAAAAGAACATATCTTCATGTGTTTAATAGAGCAGTGTGTGAAAAACTGTGACCTTGAAATGTGCAAAAGCCTAAACATTTCTTATACATATTGACATTTTGCACCATAACGTATTGCTTTACTTCACAATTTTTTTTTAATGAACATTTTTCAAAAACTGTTTATTCCCTCTAGCATCAGGTCAACATATAAAAAATTGTTTGTGTCAGAGCTCCCAATGTGCAAAGGTTCCTGCTGGACTTCCTGTTCAGCCTGCCACTCACACTGTTGTCATTATGAGACCTTTTACAAATATGTACCCACACTGTGAATGACTCATTCAGCAAACACTCGCAAGAAAGAGCCATTTTTTTCTCTCCCAGTGAGTGGTTCTCATCAAATGATCTTAAGGAATGCGGCAGGGATGGTGAAATATATTTCCAGGCTCAAAGCTCGCAGTCCAGTTTTTAGCTTATTGATTGTGCTTTAGATCAAAACCCAAACAAACATGTAGTTGCCAAGCAACAAGTTAGATATTAAAAATTGTATATGGTTTTGGCAGCATTGATTGAGTTTTGATTGTTTTATTGACGGATGTGTTATTTAATAATGCTAGAGTCATACTGTAGTTGTAGAGCTAATCAAGGACCGCCTCTATTGTGAACTGTGTTTGCAGTTTAAAGTTCATTCCATCATTCCTTCTTCAAGGAACTCTCATTAAAGTATCTTCACACATAGCAGAAGCAGCAGCAGCAAGCGCCTGAGGTGCATAACACAGATCAGCCAATTACACGTTATTAGAACAAACAGTTCAAAGCACAGATACATTCTGTACGCTGTCATGACCTAGAATACATGGAACTGCATTCACCAAACCTGTCTTAATGTACAGTACAGTTATGTCTTGTTTAGGTTATTTGAGGTCTAAAGACACAAGATGGACAATGCGCACAGGTTGACAATGCTGTTAAATGTCAGTGAACATAGAAAAGGTGCTAAAACCTTCCTAAAACAGATTTTTGATCTTACAATCTGGTCTGGTTTGTTATTTAAGGCCTAAAGACACAAGATAGACAATGTGCACAGGCAAAACCGACTGACAATGCTGCAAAAAGTCCACATTTGAGAGAATAAAGGTCCAAAAAGTAGCTCAAAACCAAAAACATTCTGATACTGTACTCTGTCTGTACCTGAAATGCTTGGAACTGCATTCATCAGACCTGCCCTAATGTACAGCACAGTATGTCTTTAGGTTATTTAAGGTTGAAATACAGAAGACAGTCACGTGATCATGAGCACAAAATAAACTGACTAGCTAAAAGTCAATGCTTTTTAGAAAAAGATTTGTAAAAATTAATGTAAAACCACATAAAATGGATTTCTGGTCTTGCAGTCTGGTTTGGAGCCACACCAAACCTCTCCTAAAATAGTATAGTATGTCTTTATGTTATTTAAGTTAAAAGATGCAAAGTTAAAAGATGCAAGACTGACCATGCTACAAAATGGCAATGCTTTTGAGAATAAAGTTCCAAAAAGTAGCTTAAAACCACCTCAGATGGTTTTCTGGTCGATGAGCACAAGTTAAACAGACTGACAATCCTGTCAAATGTCAATGTTTTTGAGAATAAAGGTCCAAAAATTAGCTTAAAAATGCTTTAAAAATTATTTCTGGTCTTGCAAAAGCTAAGGCTGGTTTAAACCTTTTTTTAAGCATAGTGGACAAACACTGGAGGATGTGGAATAACTGATGGCATGGGTTTAGAGCAGGACAATCCATTGGACTGACAATACTCCAAAAATGTTAAGATTTTGAGAACAAACATCAACAAAATAATTGTCCTGCAAGATGATCTTAGCAACAGATGAGCCAAAGCATGAATACATTCTGATCCTGTACTCTGCGATTACCTGGAATTCCTCGAACCGTGCCAAACCTGTCCTAATATATAGTACAAGATGTCTTGAGGTTATTAAGGTTGAAAGACGCAAGATATCTTTAAATTAAAATTAGCTTAAAACTAAAACTTTAACGCTTAAAACTTTCTGGTCTTAGTTGATCATGACTTCTGGTATGGTTAGCTGCTTTTAGAGAGGGTTTTGGGCAAAAGCCAGATAAACCATCTCAGCCTGCTTTAAGCCTTTTAAAGCATAATGGACAGACATTTGAGGATGTTGACCAACCGATGGCTTGGCATCTGTTGGACTGACAGTTCTCTAAAAATGTTAAAATTTGAACAATAAACATCCAGAAAATATTTGTCCTGCAACATGGTTTTAGTTTAGAGCTACACAGACAAGCCGAAGCACAAATACATTCTGATCTTGTACTCTATGATTACCTGGTATACCTGGAACGGCGCCAAGCCTGTTGTAATGTAAAACACAGTATGTCTTAAGGTTCTTTAAGGCTTACGCCTTATTTCCGCTTCCACTAGACATTAAATTAACTCTAAGCAAATCTGCAACTATATGTCACCTAGCTCTCATTAAATAT
Organism: Sinocyclocheilus grahami; assembly: GCF_001515645.1. Taxonomy (NCBI): domain Eukaryota; kingdom Metazoa; phylum Chordata; class Actinopteri; order Cypriniformes; family Cyprinidae; genus Sinocyclocheilus; species Sinocyclocheilus grahami. The sequence goes on along the minus strand of NW_015505277.1, from coordinate 4,015,250 downwards.
TATAATTATATTAGTAGACAGTTGGGTTAAGGTTAGGATTAGGATTCTCTCACTCTCTCTTCTGCCATTTAGCAGGACACAACTAGAGTAAACACAACCCTTTACTTCTAAAGTCATTAATCTTACCAAATAACTGCAAAGCTGTAGGTAAAGGTGCAAGAAAGGCATAGAAGCTTTTGTTTTTGGCACAAAGGACCCTTTTATGTTACATGTACTCGTCCAAAGTGCCTTTATGTAGTGTGGGTCAACAGTACAGGTATGTTTACAATACAGCAATCCTTCCCTCTCAAAGGCCTACTCGACACTGTACTTACCATCTGTCACTTTTTGTAGTGCTGTGGGTTTGTGTACAGTCCCTTGCTAGCATCATCAAAGGTTAATTTGCACAGGGATGCCATCGTTATTGCCAAGTATCTGATATTACAGCACAAAACCTCTCTAGAAGCATTTTACCGCAAGCCAAAGTTAGCCATGATGTCAATGTTCAGTCTCGGTTTCAATGCAGCAAACATCAAACATGTTGTTATGCTGAGGATATTACCTCACCGCCAGAGTTCAATACACACTCAAACATCGACACAATGTGAAAACGTCAATCCGAGGCACTGGTAGTAATCAGCCATTGTTCGAGAAAAAAGAAAAGGCCTCTGTGTGTGATTCCTGTGAACGTGCTAAAAAAAAAAGGGAAGGCCCATTGTGCTTACCATAAAATGTTTGTGATTACTCTGCCTTCTTTAATGACTAAAGCTAGTTTGGCTTCATATCCAAACAGTTCTTGACACACTAAGAAAGGACGTCATCCCACAATCCCACGTCAACCTGCGGTGTGAAAATAAAAAGGAAACAGTTTCATTCATGTTTGCCTCATTTGCAGGAAAGTAACATGGAAAGAATATCACGCTACTTTAGTACTACTGCAGTACTAGAAAAAAATTATTAAACTGTTTTAAAACAAAAAAGTGATACAACTAAACATTTAAACTCATCTTGTACATTCATGAAAGTGCAACCAAAAATATCGACAGAGAGACAGATAGATAAATAGACCATAATTGCAGTGCAGTCTGTGATAGATCATGTATAAAGAATAAATCTCAACAGAGTTTGTAATTTTGCAATGCACAAAACACTGCATAACATTAGGAATGTATGTTGAAGCTACAAGCACATTGCATGCATGCTTAGAATATAAGTGACAGTTTTGTGTTAAAGTATGTACATATGTGTGTCAGTGTGATGTTTTGGAAACAGAACGAAAAAAAATGTCATGAGCAAACATGAAAAGGACATGAGTTCAAAGAGTTCAACAGCCCCACAAATAAACGAATTCTTACTAACATTAATAAAAAGTTTTTGTTGCCAACATAGCCCGGATAAACATGTGGGGTTATTGCTTTTTTCAGTTTTTGTTTAATTTGATGAGTGCAATCCATTCACCATAGAAAATTATATGGAACTATAATGTGAACTTTCAGATGAATCAACACTTCGTATTGTTTGGCAATCAATCAGAATCACGATTGTCATGGCATGAACACATGTAATCACTATCAATAAAATTATGAAGTAGTATTAGGACCAGTCAGGAAACAATGTGGTGTACTGTGCTAAAATACCAAAAATAATATTTTAACAGACAACAGATACTGAAATTGACAAAAGGCCACTGAAAAGTAATTAAAAAAGTATGAAAATGAATTCAACAACTTGGACATGCTAACCAATGTTTCTATTTAGATATATATATATCTATCTATGTATAGCTTTAAAATAAAATAAAATAAAATGTTAGGCTCAGTTGCCATTGTAATGTTTACTAACACTAATAATCAGCTCAGCAGGCTTGTTACGGGCCTATAAATCCACTAACTTGCGTAATACCTCCAGTGAACAGTGCTACACTACATGCATTTAAGTATGTGTGAAGTACACTTTGTAAGTGGCAGTTCCCTTTAAAAGTGCTGTGAAAGTTGCATTGTTAGCTTTAGTCATTCATTTGTCTGTTTTAAGAACAAGGAAATGCACTGTTTTCACAACGGAGGACTCAGGCCTTTGCCTGAGAGATCTCAGGATACAACGTAGTTTCCTGAATCCTGGACGTCTTGTGCTTGACTCTGGATGACTTTGAAAGAGTTCTCAGATTTGAACTTTAAACAAAACAGCTGAGTGCAACCCGCGACCCAAGGGGACACCAGGTGTCTGGTGCGGTCAGACACGTATTACGAAATCGATCCTTTTTGAAGATCCCATTACTCTTGTGGTCAGCAACCCTAATCTTCTAAACACTTATTAGTAAGGAGCCAATTTTACATAAACATAATGAGTGAAAGCATTAGATTATACGATTACAGCCTTGTGTTGTCGACCCTCGACAGGAGACTCTTTGGAAAATTTGATCAAGTTTGGGAATCAAGACTCAACGCTGTTGAAAACAAGTAATTCAATCAAACACTCTACTGTATACAACCACATGCTGTTTAGTCCTTGTAATTCTTTGCTAATGCATTACTAGCTCAAACAGAAAAGACCTTGATGTATCATTAGTGTCATAGCGAGCCACCAGTAAGCCAGTGTAGACACATGTGCATACAGTCAAGGCACCTCATCAGTTCGTGTGTTTACACTCGGACCAAAACATTGGCTCTCACGCAGCTTACAGAGTCATGTGTTCCTGCACACGGCACGCCGCTATCACCAACAGTGTTTCTGCAGACCTTACAAAACATGGCCAGCTTCGCAATGTCTTGTCCCTCGGCGCCTGGCTATCAACAGGAAACATCTTTCGCAGAACAGGAAGTGCTACTCTCTAATTGGCTCAAAGTGATTCAGTGAGAACCGTTTTTTTCCACCAATGAGGGAGCAGCTATTTTGGGAGAGGCTATATAAGCAGAATTGCCAAGCTTCAGTGCGCCAGAGCATGGATGAGGTAGTTGGTAGTAGAGGTTTCCTGATGAACAGGGAACTGAGTAATGCGAAGGGATTTTTTGAAGGCTTACAAGCGACAAATCAGTCATAGAGTTAGTGTTGCCCAGGACTTCATTGCGTATGACTTACATACTAAATCCAGTCTTCTCTCAAGCTTCAAGCTAATTATGTAGAGGAAAACTACTTATATACTGTCCGAAAAAAATTACAAAAATGTACCTTTATGGGAACACCATCAAGTCACTGGGACAGTAGCTTTAAAACGGCAAGATTGTACTCTACCCCTAAAAGGTGTATATTAGTACATTGAAGGTACATAATAGAAACTAATATGTATTCTAGGTACTAATATGCATACTAGGTACTAATACTAAAAGGTACTAAAATGAACCCTTTAGGGGTACAATACAGACACAAGGCTACTTTTGAGGGTATTATCCCAGTCAGATAAAGTTTTACACATTTTTAGCTTACAGTTAACTCTCGAGATCTCAAGCAAAAAAGCAAAGGATAATTACTAGTATATAATTTAAAACAATGTATACAAACTTTACCGGTATGGAAACACTGTTATGTCACTGGGGCAGCTGCCTCAAAACTGCAAGATTGTACCGTATCTGCCAGTAAAAGGTATATATTAATATTTTTAAGAGTACATAATAGGTACTAATATATATCCTTAAGGTACCAAACATGCACTCTAGGTACTAATACATATCCTTAATGTACTAAAATGCACCCTTCAGGGGTAGATACGATACACAGGCACTTTTGAGGGTTCTGCCCCAGTCAGGTAAATACATTTCCACCTCTTTTGCTGACAGCCTTCTCTTGAACTCTCAAGCAAAAGATGTAGAGGTTAACTTCTAGTATACCATGTGAAGAAATATACAACATTTGTACCTGTACGGGAAACACTATAATGTCACTGGGGAAGTATCCTTAAAACTGTATCACTGTACCTTATCTACCTCTAAAAGGTGTATTAGTTCATATTATTACCTTAAGGTACTAACATGTATCCCAAGGTACTAATAAGCGGTCTTGGTGCAATATTCATCCTTGAGGTACTAGTATGCACCATTTAGGGGCAGATAAGATGCATAGTTTTTGATAACATTGATCTTGTACATAACATTAGCCTACTTCCGCACACTTTGCTGACCAAATTAGCACGTCTTTTCATCAAATGGCACCACAAATGTTTTTGTTCGGAAGTAGAGCACGAGGAAGACTTTTGGTATCCATTAAAGAGCGCTTACAAAAAGGCGTCACAGTGAAATACGTAAACAGAAGGGTTTTCAAAAAGAGAGTGATTATAATTACAATACCAGCAATGAGCTTTGAAATCTGTTCATTAGTGAGCTACTAAGAGTCACGTTTGTGCCTGTAACCCTTTATCAATGCTGGGAAATCCAGTGGTTGTCTTATCAGAGTGCTAAAAACATTTATACAAATATAGATTGCGAGAAATCAGGAGCACAAAAGCAGCTTTTACTGAGCATTGCACAGAAACGATGCACTTTAAAATTACTTGGTGCCTGTTACTCCAAACGGCATGCCTACAACAACAACTATCAATGTTTCTGTAATCAAAACATGGCTACCGGTGTTCCATGGCAGTATTTGCCAACTCCTATTCAGGCTAAATGCAAACACAAACAGTTTTAGTTCAAATTAATTTGTTCAGTACATTTTAGGCTTCTCTATAAACCCTGAAGTCTATGAAACCCAACAGTTTTCCTTTTTGGAAAAATGTTTTCATCTCGTGTTTGGTGAGCATACGGCCTGGATATCTTGCCACGAGCTACTATTATTTTGTCACATTGAGAAGTCACAGTATGTTGCAATCATTAGTGATCGGAATGACACACAGCATTTATCATCGGCTACTATGACACCTGTTTCTGAGACTCAACTCTGAAAAGTTACAGTGTTGTCTGCGAGCGTTGTGTGAGTAATGGTTACTGGTGAGAGTGACGGTTGGTTTTGCCGTAGTGGAAAAGCAGTGGTGGAAAATAGTCTTTGCCTTTTTACTTTATTGCTGCACACCTGCACCCAGGAATTTTTACTAGCCTGGCTAAGCTTGAACCTAGCTTAGCCTCTCAAGTAGGGTAGCTATAGCTTTGTGACACATGGAAGTAAAATAATCATGATCGAGATCTGATCTTTGGTGTACTTAAATGTCCAGCGTTTCTTTCATGTGCCCCTTTCTGCTCTTTCAACAGAGTGCGAAAGTGGGCTAGTCGCCAATCACTGCTGCAAACCAAAACAACTGTGCTAAAGATTAGATATTGATTTTCTAAAGAAAATATCTGTTTTTACCTGCACAAAAGTTTGGAAGAAGTCGCACATTGCTGTACTGGGTGGTTGCTATGCGGCCGATAAGATAGTCTGAGTGGTATTATTATGTTGCTATGCAGTTGCTTGGTGTGCCTTCAAATGAGCCCAGATCAAAGCTTCCATGAAATTCTGATCTCTAGATATGGCTCAACACCCACCCTCAATGCAAGTCTATGGTACTTTAGCCAATTTTATCATCTGTCAGACAAAAATTACAAGTCTATTTACTTATAAAACATAATAGCACGGCTCAATAATACATCAAGACATAATTTGAGTCATAATTTATATCCTTAGCACAAACACTTTAAAAAGAAAAAACGTAATATTCTTAACAGTTAAAAAGAAATGCTATAGAGATGACAAAATGGTTGCATCATGTCAAAATAGCTGCTTAACACTTAAATGATTTATTTAATCACATTAATCACACAGGCCTTTCTGAGCATGCAAAGTATCCAGAATGAAACCTTAGATTGTGGCTATGCGTCAGCTTTTCCATTGCAAAGACACATCAAAAGGGGTGTTTGGAAAAATAAATAAAGATAATACTGATGTGGGATATACAGGCAAGAGGCTCATGGGAACTGGACTCTCTAGTTCACTAAATGTCATCAAAGTAGTTCTTGTGATTTGATCAGTTTGCAGTCCGGGAGCACACCAGTTTATGGATTTGACGAGGCAGTTCCTCTCTTGAAATCTGTTTACAGCAGTGCCTAATTCTTTCCTCTTGTGTCATAGCTGTCCACCTGCTTAACACTGTGTGGTATGTTCCACCTGTTTTGTTGCTTTTCACAAGGAGGTTTGAGGTTAAAGAGATCAACTTGAGGGTTTTATGAGGGATTTCACACCTGTTTTTTTAGAGGTGTGTAGCATCTGTGGTTGCATCATCATATTTCAGAAGACACCGTACACTATATTCTTTCCATTTACTCATCAATTTATTAGTTTGTTTTTGTCTTCAATTAACAAGTGGTATATAATAGAATATATAAACTATAAAAAATGAAATTAAATGTAATAAATTATTTATTATTTTTATTATTTATTAATGTGTCTTTGCTTTGAAAAGTTGACACATAGTTGCTTAATTTTGAGATTTCATTTGGGACATTGCCGATAAATGAATTAATTCATATACAGCAGAGATCAAAATTAGAGCATAATCTATAAATGCTTGATTTTTTTCCTGAAATATTGTTAAACTTCATCGCTCATCATTTGAAGGAATATTAGCTGTAGGTAAACCAGTGTTATACTAAAATGTTTGATAGAAATAACCAAGGCATTTCAACAAAAACTTTTATTTTGTGATCAAACAGTAACCACAGTAGCACGAAAGATTACAACAAAAATTCTGGAGGATCATAGCTGTCAGAAATTAGTAGGAAGTGTAGAGGCCCTTGCTTTGTGCGCCATTTTGCATTGTGACGGGGACACTGTCTTGTATGAAAATTGCAGGCTGATTGGGAGATGCTTGCAGCGAAGGAACTGCATGTTGCTGAAGGAGGTTCTGATAAACATTTGCATTCACATGCTATGTAGCTGTTTAAGAGGCCCAACTCCTGCTGCAGAAAACATCCCCAAACCATGACACTTCCTCCTCCACCTTTCACTGACTTCTTTATTCACTCTGGGTTCAGTCTTTCTCTAGTTTGACACCATACATAATGTTTCCCATCTGGCCCAAATAAATGAAACTTGCTCTCATCACTAAAGTGAACTTTGGACCAGTTCTCCTCTCTCCACACAACATGCTCCTCCGCAAAGGTGAGCCTAGCCTTTTGATTCCTTCTGCTGATAAGAGGTTTGGTCACTGCAGAGAGAGTGCTTTCAGTTCGACTTCTCTTAAACGTGCCGAGACAGATCCATACTCTGTTCAGCACTGAACTGGCGAGCAATTCCAGCTGCAGTGTTGAACCGATTCCCCATTAAGAGTCTCTACATTATACTGTCCTCTCATGCATTTGTCTTACATGGACAACCAGCCTTTTGCGGCGGACTTGAATGCATTTGTGTTACTGGAAAGCTGCGATATTCTAGAAATCACAGAATTGGAATGACAAACTGCTCGTGCAGGGCTAAAAGGGTCATCCCTTCAGCCTTCTTCTGGACCGCCTCCTGTCACAAGATTTTAGTCACCTTAGAGCGGCTCGCCATCTTGCAATCTCACTATAAATTGGAGGAATGCTGCCAGTTAAATAGGGTTTGTCATATAATTAAGGAAATTAGCACCAGGTGCCACATTAGCACCAATGACTATTGGTATCTGTAAATGTTCTATAATTTTGATCAGAGTTCTTTTTCAAATATATCTTTCCTAATCGATTTAACTTTTTATACTGTTTATACAAATGTATGAAATATGCTTTAAAAACTGCCCTTCTACTCCTGGTAAGGTAGCTTCAAATAGGTCTAAGCAGTGACCTTGAAATTTAGGAAATGTATATATATACAGTATATATAGCAATTAAATTATTAATACATATAAAAAATGAAGAATCACACACACAAAATATTTTGGAGAAGAAAAAAAAATGCACGGAAATAACATGCTAAAATGACAGTCCTAAAAATATAATGAGCACCGCAATGAAAAGGTTGGGGTCACGTTAAGTAGCTATGATTTAATTGTGAAGAAAGTAATGAAAATGATTTCCTGCTGGGTTATTGGGGTAGTTGGGTTGGGGGAACGCAGGATTGAACAGCGTCAGTGAACAAGGCTTGAAATACTGTCTGAAACCATCATCATAGTTCACATTCTTCAACTTTCCATTAAGCAGGAACCCTCAAAGTTCCTTGGAAGGGGAAGTTTGTCATGCGAAGAGTATTTGTCATCAAAGTTGAATGAAAGGACAAAGGCCTATTTCCCACTTGAGCAATTCTAAATCAACATCTGGTTTAATATCAAACTGCTGCATTCTAGATGGTCACGAATCACAAATTACCCTGATATTCTCAACTGGTTAAGTTCCACGCCCAAATGCAGGGCAAAGTGTACCAATGTTGACTGCATCCAGACCACATTGTGCACAGATGTTTACTTTTTCTTTTGTTTTACAAGGGGATGCCACAAACACTTAGGCCTGAGTTAGCACTTCTGCTAAAACCACAATGGTGCATACAGCCAACACTGACCTGATTCTTTGTAAGCAGCGGCAGGTGTGGGATACCAAAGTGGTATGTGCAGCTGCATTAACCATCTGATCGTGGCACAAACACCTTTCACACACTTTCAACTCAACGTGCATCGATTGTAACCACAGGAATCGAGGTGTTTTTGACTGATATGCATGCCAAAACTCACACACTAGCATCTTTAAGCATTTACCAAAAGTTGCTTGTCCACTCCGAATCTTCTGAAAGGTTTCTTAAAACACTTAAATCACCTTGCTGTACATACGTTAAATGCCACAAAAGCTCACTGAAAAATATTTCAAATGTATCCACTTGGAAGAGCATCTTGAAAAAGCTCAAGCTGTGTCTGAAATAACATACTGTCTAGTAGGTACTACATTTGGATTGAAAACTTGCTTTGCATCCATTAAAAAGTATATTCTATATAGTATGACTGAAATTTGGATGCATCACATCCACCATGTTGTCTCTGTCATGTGACTTACCAGCTTCAGCTGGCAAACAGTTTTTCACATTCTACGAATTCAGACATACTGCTTTTTTGGCATACTGGCATCGGTAAAGTTATTCATAGTAGCATAACAGAAACCAAACTATCAAAAGAGAGAGTGTCTGCCCAAGGACGCAATGGGAGATGGACACCAACCAGAGGAAGATAAAGTGCTGGAATCTGCATGATGTAACACTGAGGCATGAGGAGAGGGGGCCCAGATGCTTTTGCAAGGCGCCTGATTTTCGTGTTTGCAAGGAAACCATGGAAACAGAGGGGGAAACCCACCCAGCTGTAGGGCCAAGTTGGGCTCCGAGCCCCAGAGTCGACAGAGCGCTGGTGCTCCAATCACAGGCTTTCCCCCTGCGAGCCAAGGCTGGGTTTCATCACCGAAGAGTCCAGGCCTTAATGCACAGCAGATGTGTGGCCAACAGGAGTTGGCAGCTCTTTGACAGCGCTGGATGGAGCAATCCCCCTCTTCCCCCCACTACTTCATCTTCCCCTTAGGAGAATGCTGTGTGCGGGCTAACATTCAGATCCTCTCAAAATTCTTGGGAACTCGTGATGCGCTCTGTTCTAAGAAAACATTCTAGAAAGATTCAACATTCAGTGCACGACATGCTGTTTTATCAAACTCCTAGCAGGCACTTGCGAACACTCCCACTCAGACGCATTCTTCTGCTATCATTCGTGTAGTTCCAATGCATGAATATTTAATGTGACATGGAGGTACAGATATACAGCACAAGACTCAAGTTGCTAATGCTACCCCAACCAAATAAGAGCTTGCTTATCGCTATCGTCACATTTTGGCCGGGGTCAAAAAGCATGCTATCTTCGCATATGGACTGTCTCAAGACAAACGATTCTACCAAGACTGCCAAATCAGTCAGAGTTAGTACCAGCTCGTGGTAGACTCTTATTGCAAAACCTCCAGCTGGTACCCATAATAATCCATGCTTGTGCTTGTGCAAAGGTAATATAGTTGCTAAACACGCATGTGTACTGCTGAAAAGAGCCACAGGGTTTACACTCTTCCGAGAAATCAACCTACTCTTAGCACATTATCATATGAACTATGGCATTAACCTCTGTGAGATCACCTCCTACAAATGCGTGCACTTTGCTGTCATATTTTCAAATGTTTCAGCTCAGGTCTCTGTGGTCAGAGAACACAACATAATTGAGGGTCTACTACACTGCGTGAACTTCTGCTGGACAGGAACATCACAGAAAACAGCAGGTGCTGCTGACTGAATGAAACCACTAACCTGCACTTTGCAATAATCTTGCTTCATTTCTGCAGCTCTCATATTGACTCATTGAAAAGGTCTGTTTCGGTGTAACTTCTCAACACTGATCTCAGACCAGCCCTGAATGTGTGTGTACAGTGCATACAAAACCTTGGCAGTTTATGATGTTTATCAATCCTGAGGAAAATGACTGCTGAGGATCACTATGCTGATGCAACGGAGTGGGATGTACTAGAAATGTGTGACATGTGGTGAAGCAAGAGGGAAAATGGAGGTTGAGTTGTTAGAGAATTGGGTTTTAGGCAGAGCCGCCTTGAGAAATGCTTGTTTTTCTGCATGACTGTGGATTGAGATCTCACCACAGAGGAGATTAGGAGCGTCACCGCGCTTCCAGAGAGACACCAACATCTGTCAGGCCCACTTCCTTCCAAAATAATGTCCGTCCACGTAGACACGAGCCACCAAAACAAATGCTCCAAAGAAAACAAAAGAGATGGTGTTTTATTTCATCCAATAATGTAAGCAGATGAATACTGATAAACATGCAACATCTCATATTGCTGCTTAGATATCAAAGCTGAAAGAACAAAAGGCATAAAATCACATCAAAACAACAGCTTTCATGTTAAGGCTATACAAAAATGCCTTTGTCTTCAAGCTAAGTCATGTTTTCCCTCTGCCAATGGAAAGGGTTTTTCTTTATGGATGTTACACTTGAGTCTGGTTTAAAAGAACAATACCCGGACCACTTTTAGTGACCCAAAAGTGAATTGAGTGAAACCAGTTTCTCATGCATTCACACTGTACCTTGACCTTTTTTCTTTTCTTTTTTATATTAATAATAATATTAATATTAATATTAATAATAAGATAAAAAATATAAAAATAAGAAAATAAAATGAAAATTACAATAAAATAAACATTAATCAATAAAAACAAGATTAAAATAAAAATAGTAAAAAAGACAACAAAGTGAAATAATAGAAAAGAAATACAAAATAAAAAAGCTTTGAGACCATTGAAACAAAGCATGTAAGCACCTTTTGCTATTTAAAATTAAAAATTTAATTTAGACTAATTGTGCAGCCAGTACATGAGAATGAGTGTTTTGTTTTTTAACAAATGTGTACTAGCTAAGTCAGAGGCCTTACTGACAGGAATGGGTGTATGTAGCACCGCTGTTGGTTACAATCTGGTTGGTTAAAAGGGTGTGAGAGACATTCAGAAGAAGAACGGACTTTAGATTTCTGCAGACGCAAAGTGAAAGGGAAGTGGTTACAATTCAGAAGGAAAACACACATACACACCTGCTTTCACTTACTTTTTGAAGGAAAACAAAGTCTTATCATTGGTTGAATTCTGAAGCACGACAACAGAGTCATCAGATTTCGCTAAATCTCGAGTCAGAACCAATATAAACAAAAAAAGCTGAATAAAAACAGGAAACACGCAACATCTAGTATTTACTGAAATACTAACCTGCCAAGATTGTAATTGTTGTGCACACAATTTAATTCCCAATTTAATGAAGACAAATAAAGTGCACTTTGCTTGAAGATGAATTTGTTTGTGTTGTATTCTTTAAAATATATGTTAGTATAAAACTCTTCACATTAAAGAGAGATATAAAAATGGATGGATCAGGTAATGAACATTTGGAAAAAGAAGGTAGTCCACCTCATTGGACCTCATCAAGTCCAAATCACGATGATCCAGTTTTATGACCACCGAGTTTCTGCAGATGTTTTCTCTGAGATAAGTCGACCACAGTGACCATGGAGGAATTCATTTTGGCTTGAGTTCAACTTATGAATACATGCATAAGTTAGTTCAGCTGAAACGTATTCCAACAAACTCCACTGTAATCTCATCTGACACAAGGTTAAAAAACACACATTTTCTTGACGCAACACAACCAACATCAGTCTTTAAACATCTGTTGTTGCCAAGCAACAAGTTAGTAAAGCTAAAAACACTCTACTCACAGGGGCAACTTATGATTACGTCGTGCAGGCACTTGGATGCTGACATAATTACGAGGCGAATGAAAGACATAAGCTCTGCCCCTGATGTAAGAGAAAAGCATATGATCCCACATAAACAGTTCCAAACATTTTGAACATGTTACTCCAACTTTAGCATAAGCAGAACCAACTGCTGAGAGTTAAAAGCACAGATTTTAAGCACAAGGTTAAAAAACATTCTGAAAAATAGGTTCCAAAAAGGGTTTTTTGCAGTGATGCCATAGAAGAACCATTTTTGGTTCTTCAAAGAACCTTTTGGTGAAAAATTCTTAAAAGAATGATTGTTTGTTAGTGTTAGGAACATTTAAAAAATCTAAACAAACCATTTTTGGTTCCCCAAAGACTCTTTCAAGTGAACAGTTCTTAAAAGACCCATTTTGTCTCAGTGTTTAAATCATTTTAATAACATTTCCACTTTAAAGAACATTTTATCTAATGGAAAGGTTCTACTGTTGTTAAAGGGGTCATATGATGCGATTTCAAGTTTTCCTTTCTCTTTGGAGTGTTACAAGCTGTTTGTGAATAGAGAAGATCCCTAAAGTTGCAAAGATTAAAGTCTCAAACCCAAAGAGATATTCTTTATAAAAGTTAAGACTGGTCCATGCCCTCCTAAAACGCCTCGTTTAAACACACCCCCACATGTCTACGTCACTGTGTGGGAAGATTTGCATAACGCCGCCCAAATGTTCACGCAAAGAAAGAAGGCGTAACTTTACTGTTGCTGGCGCCATGTTGTGAAGATGCTGTGTGTTTCGTTGCGAAAGCGAAAATACTTTGTTTGGCCTTCCAAAAGAGGACACGACTAGAAATCAGTGGTTAAGTTGTATTTCCAACACTGTGCCGGAACAGTTCAACACAAATATTCAGATGTGTCCAGCGCATTTTATGGAGGACTGTTTCCTGATCCTGGAAGAGTAGACTACAGTGCCGGCTGTTCTGACTCACAGCCTGTAAGTATGTTTTCATATTTAAAGAATTTGCCACTGATGATTCAAACGCGAGTTTTGAGCAGTGTAGAGTAGCGTTTGTTGTTTGTCATTTCTCTGATCACAAATGCAGACATGGTTTTATGTTTACGCGGCGCAATGCAACGCAACTCGTGAAAAGACAGTATAAGTCATTATAATCAGTAATTATGTCCCCACTGGATGCAACAAATGCCTCGTTTATAATGTGTTTTAATGTTTTTGTCTCGTCGCTCCGGGACACGGCATCACAATATGGTAAGGGGCGTAACATTTCTGTCACACGCTTGAGGTATTCGGCCAATCACAACGCACTGGATAGCTGGCTCTTCAGACAGATGAGCTTTGTAAAAATCGACACGTTTCAGAAAGGCGGGGCATAGAGGAGCAACAATAATGTACAGTATGTGGGAAATAATGTGTTTTTTTAACCTTAAACCACATAAACACATTTCATTACACCAAATACACAAAATAATATTCTTTTTAGCAACATCATATGACCCCTTTAAAGGTTCTTCATGGAAGCATCAATGCCAATAAATGACATTTATTTTTAAGAGTGTACCAATGCAATAGAAGACCCATGTTGGGTTCCTCAAAGAACATTTCAGTGAAGAGTTCTTAATAGGACCATGTTTTCTTAGTTTGAAGAACATTTGAATAATCTAAAGAACCATTTTCCACTATAAAGAACCTTTTTTGTAATGGAAAATTTCCATGAATGTTTAAGGTTCTTCATGGAACCATCAATGCCAAAGAAGAAGCTTTCTTTTTAACAGTGTATTCAGCAAACACGGGTGACAAATATCAAGCTCGCGTTTCTACCTAACAGTTAAAAGGAAGTGATTACCGTTTCTGAAAGTCACCACGTTTCCGAGGGAGTGAAAAAGTGCCACATCTGTACACGTTTCATTAGTGCAATGAGCAATTTCAGGCACATTCTGTTGCCGAATCATCTTTTTGTGTGATATTGTGAGTCATTTTGACACATATTCAGTTACTTGAACACCTTTGTGAATTTTCACCGATTTTCTCTTCGCTTCTGATCTTCTGCAAAGAATACCAAAGAATACACTTCATGTTCTGTTTGATGTCCCATCATGCAGACACTTAATTACAGCCTAATCACAGATCAGGGGACAGTCGGCTCAGAGCAGGAAGGCACTGTCAAACCCCAGATAAGTGGGACCTGTGTATTCAAAGCCCAAACCTTATGAGAGAGGCCACGCTAGTGGTTTGAGACTATTATATCGAGACGTTGATCTGAGTGGTAATAAGTGGCTGCAAGTGCCTTGAGGTGCCTCTGTTGTTGCAGTGCCGACCGACCCCCCATCTAGCTGACATGTAATTACTGCTCTAATAAAACAGCCATTGGGTTTCAAGACACATGGCTGCCTGGTGGTTGCACATGGAACACCCAGCTAGACCCTCCGCCACTTTAGCCTTCACATCAACCCCTGTAACTTGTAGGTCATTAGTGGTATTGCTGAACAAATGGCTGCATACAGTTGTGACACACCGGCACTGTAAAAAAAATTAGTGCTTGTAGTTGGCGTAGCTTTTGTAGTTCATATTCTCTTTTTTTATGTTGTGACTGAACTTGAAATGTCAACTTGCAATGACTTAAAAGCTGCTAACATTACAACAGTTAACTATTTAGAAGTCTAAAAAGATTTCTTAACCAACTACAAAAGAGTTTGATGCGAATTGTTCCCTTATTAACATGATTTACATGAAAAAATAAATAAAAGAAAAATAAGATAAAAAAGAAAAGAAAAATGAAAAAAAATGTAAGATACAACTAACTAATTAATTAACAGATGCGACCATATTAATTACTCTTGCCCTGGTGCATACTGGGAAGACAGGGGACTGAACCACAACACTTTTTTTTTCTTCAATTAAGGCCTATTGCTAAAAGAAAATGTTAATCCAAAAGCAAATGCCCCATATGATTTTTAACCGCAGCACTTTTTGATGTTGTTTCAGCTTTTTGGTTGCACCTGATATCATCGTTGATCTACTTAAGATTTATTATTGTAAATATTACAGGCAACACCATAGCACATTATGCAACCACTGCAGCAAACCACCTTGCTCATCAGATAAACAGATAGAATTCAAAGAATACAAACGCACATCAGGCCTTTATGCAAACCACAGCGGAAGTGTTTATTGTACTCCTCCATGTTATTTATCATACTTTTTATTGTCTTCACATTTAAAAGTACAATCTTGGAGGTTGGAGATCTTTGGAGCGACATATTTTGCAACAAACTCTTCAAGGAGAAACCCAACAGCTAACCAGATGAGTTCACTGACACAACAAGAAGTCAAAAAGCATGATCATGTTTCCATTGTCTTACGGAGGTGACAACTATTGGCATTAGCATCTCGCTGAGAGTGTGCAGCTTTGGGTGTGGGGTGCATGGTTGCTACGAAAGCTGGCCTGCAGTGAAACTGAGGTGCGGTTTAACAGACCACACATCCTGTATATGCACATGCTGAAAACCCTCGCTCACACACACTCAATGCTGCGAGTGCACCAGGCTGAAGTGTGAACCAATAGTACAGGGAGGCCTAGTCTATCTGATCAAGCATTGTGCAAAACCACAAATGGTATACCTGGCTCACACTAAAAATGAAAAACACAGCTTTACAAGAGCTCGATCTGTTTACTACACCACATCTGCACATAGAGCTAATCAAACTCTCACATGCACTTCACTTTAGGGCTTATTCAACTGATTCCAAACACATGAGTCAGAAAAACTGAAAAAGCGATGTTTTTTTAACCGCTATCTGATGTGATGAGGTATGATACACCTCTTTTCCTTCTATTTTCATGATTTGGTTTCCTTTGAAAGCATGTGCATGTAAAGGGCATCTCGTACAAAGCTTTTGATGGATAAAAATGCACAAGAACCGTTTTGAGGGTGTGGAAATGCCCTGTATGTTTGAAATCAAGTGGGAACTCAATTGGACCCATCTTTCTCAAAGCCAGAATTGGTCAGCATTGCAGCAACTTTTGGTCGTCAGATTGACCATGTCACTTTCATAAAGAATTTTGGCGTTCCTTACTATTCTCATATTGTAAAAATGTATTTTCCTGTCTTCCTGAAAAAATACTTAAAATGAGAAAAACTTACTTGAGAAGCAACACTGCATAACATATTAAGACTTGCTTTAATAGATTGCAGAAATGTATTTACCTTGTTTTGAGACTTTTTACTGAAACATTTTCTGCATGAACTTTTGGTTGTCAGATTGAGTCGTTACTTTCGCATAGTGTCTTTCCTCTGCATCTTTGAAACACGCCATCCCCAAACTGCAAAAAAAAAGTATTTTCCAATGTTATTTTCCAAAAATTTAGAAGATGAATTTGTTAGAAAAGCAGCACTGTGCAAGAAATCAAGACTTTTTTTTATAGATTGCATAGTGAAGTTAATAAAAAGGGGCCATTCACACAGAATGTTCTTGCGTTTAAAAATGCGAGACACACTGGAATTTTGGAATGCACGATCTAGAGATGAGTTTTTTTAGTTTTTTAATGGAACTTCTTTTAACTTGGGCACTGTATTTTTAGAATACGTGCATATTAGGTAAAGAAGACATCCAACATTTAGTTCAAAACTACTGTTTTAAAGAACCAAGGAACTATAGAGTGTTCTCAGATGAAATCAAACTCTAATGCTGGGAAACTTGAATATTTTTGAGACATTTGAGTGTTTGAACCATATGTATATATATATATTTTTTTTTTTTTTTTTTTTTTCATTTTTAAAAATGTTTGATGAGGGATGCACATTATTACATGCCCATTAGGCATTGAATCAGCCAAAAAAAGCTGGTCAATGAAGAAAATATTTAAAAGCACAAGCCTGGCATGTTGTCTTTCAAACATAACATGCCTCAACAATAATCCTGGAAACCCATCAGGAATGGCCTGGGAGAAAAACCACAGAACTTGCCGTTCCCAAGCGCACAATCGTGCACGAAGAGTTTATGTTGCTTGAGAGCTATAATTCACGTGAAGCGAATGTGTGTCACTACATTCTGATGGGAGGGAAAACATGCCACACCGCATTCCTCAATAATAATGTGCCTTCATAGAGTACAGTACACAGAAAACTAGGCAAGACAACAAACATGCATGGTGGCACACACTGTACGCAAAACCTTAATTAAATGTAATAAACGGTTTGCAAGGTGCCAACGGAACAAAAACAGCCTGGTGTTTGGGGACACAGTGCACACATGTTCAATTCATATCGCAATATACCTTTATCACGAAAATATTGGTGATTTTTCAGATCTTCTGAAGTACCAGTAACCTTGAAAGTCATGTAGCTCAGGAATGTCTGGCGAATTTGTGGTTTGGGCCATCCATTTTAGGTGTATACAGTGGGTACGGAAAGTATTCAGACCCCCTTAAATTTTTCACTCTTTGTGATATTGCAGCCATTTGCTAAAATCATTTCAGTTATTTTTTTTCCCTCATTAATGTACACACAGCACCCCATATTGACAGAAAAACACAGAATTGTTGACATTTTTGCAGATTTATTAAAAAAGAAAAACTGAAATATCACATGGTCCTAAGTATTCAGACCCTTTGCTCAGTATTTAGTAGAAGCACCCTTTTGATCTAATACAGCCATGAGTCTTTTTGGGAAAGATGCAACAAGTTTTTCACACCTGGATTTGGGGATCCTCTGCCATTCCTCCTTGCAGATCCTCTCCAGTTCTGTCAGGTTGGATGGTAAACGTTGGTGGACAGCCATTTTTAGGTCTCTCCAGAGATGCTCAATTGGGTTTAAGTCAGGGCTCTGGCTGGGCCATTCAAGAACAGTCACAGAGTTGTTGTGAAGCCACTCCTTCATTATTTTAGCTGTGTGCTTAGGGTCATTGTCTTGTTGGAAGATAAACCTTCGGCCCAGTCTGAGGTCCTGAGCACTCTGGAGAAAGTTTTCGTCCAGGATATCCCTGTACTTGGCCGCATTCATCTTTCCCTCAATTGCAACCAGTCGTCCTGTCCCTGCAGCTGAAAAACACCCCAACAGCATGATGCTGCCACCACCATGCTTCACTGTTGGGACTGTATTAGACAGGTGATGAGCAGTGCCTGGTTTTCTCCACACATACCACTTAGAATTAAGGCCAAAAAGTTCTATCTTGGACTCATCAGACCAGAGAATCTTATTTCTCACCATCTCACAACTCCATGCGGGCTTTCATGTGTCTTGCACTGAGGAGAGGCTTCCATCGGGCCACTCTGCCATAAAGCCCCGACTGGTGGAGGGCTGCAGTGATGACTTTCTACAACTTTCTCCCATCCCCCGACTGCATCTCTGGAGCTCAGCCACAGTGATATTTGGGTTCTTCTTTACCTCTCTCACCAAGGCTCTTCTCCCCCGATAGCTCAGTTTGGCCAGACGGCCAGCTCTAGGAAGGGTTCTGATCGTCCCAAACGTCTTCCATTTAAGAATTATGGAGGCCACTGTGCTCATAGGAACCTTAAGTGCAGCAGAAATTTTTTTGTAACCTTGGCCAGATCTGTGCCTTGCCACAATTCTGTCTCTGAGCTCTTCAGGCAGTTCCTTTGACCTCATGATTCTCATTTGCTCTGACATGCACTGTGAGCTGTAAGGTCTTATATAGACAGGTGTGTGGCTTTCCTAATCAAGTCCAATCAGTATAATCAAACACAGCTGGACTCAAATGAAGGTGTAGAACCATCTCAAGGATGATCAGAAGAAATGGACAGCACCTGAGTTAAATATATGAGTGTCACAGCAAAGGGTCTGAATACTTAGGACCATGTGATATTTCAGTTTTTCTTTTTTAATAAATTTGCAAAAATGTCAACAATTCTGTGTTTTTCTGTCAATATGGGGTGCTGTGTGTACATTAATGAGGAAAAAAAATTAACTTAAATGATTTTAGCAAATGGCTGCAATATAACAAAGAGTGAAAAATGTAAGGGGGTCTGAATACTTTCCGTACCCACTGTACATGACATTACAGGCACAACGTAGACAAAAAGAGTTCAAAGTCAGAATAGAAAGGGACCTGTGTGTAAAGGCCGGCTGGTGTATTTACGCAGCTGGCAAGATTTAAGGAAACGCGGACACGTTTGTGGTCAGGCTGGCGTTTAAAAACTTGCCCGGTTTTAGAGACTCAACTCTCCATTGTAACTCCCTCGCTCTCTTTGTCCATAATTCCTACTCCTGCATAAAAAGGAACTGGATTTTGGCAGCCCACCATGGCAATTCCTGTGGCTTTAAGACTTATAACATTGAAACAGGGAGATGTTGAAACTGCACGAATGTTGCCAGGTTCAACTGCAAAACATTTCAGCCGAAAGCTTATAATTTCTCAATCCACTGTCTCTGGATTCATCACTCACAACACAATTCCATAATGTTCTCATGGTGTCACTTCGACCGGGAGGAAAAGAAAAGTTGTTTTGAGATTGATTGAAATTACACATGACTTCAATTTATGTTTTGGTCAAGCTACAGCTGTGACCGGTCTAAAGTATGAGATTGGATGTAGTCCGTTTTCTCCAAGGGCCACAGAATCAACGCCATATTAAACCCTGTAAACATTTCGAGGCCATGAAGTAACAAAAATTAGGAACACGCTATCCAGAAGCCACTGATAAGTTTGTTGCAGCCAAAATGGGCTGCTTAGGATGCCGTCTGGACATTATGAGAAAGAAAAAAGAGGTTTTCTTGATTTATTGCTGTAAATATCCTCACAGCAAACATATTTCACAGCCAACGTCGCAAATTGTGCTCACAACGCACGACCTGCATGATGTCAAGTGTTAACAGGCCGCCTCCCAGGAGAATTACCAAACCAATTCAATCCACATGAACTGACGGAAAAAAAGCAGAATTGGAAAAACTCCCCCAAAGAATACAATCTATCTTGCACTGTCAACTCCTTCATCTTCAAGGGGGCTACAGCAAGATGTTTATGAAACTCCTTGTTGATGTTGACCTGAGAATGTACAGACATGCATTACTGAGTGCCGTCGATAAACAAAGTGATTTTGAAAGTATTTTAGAAAGTATTTTAGCCTTATTGTACACCAGGGTGGTACTTAAAGACAATATGTATTTGTTCTCAACCCATTTTATTTCCACATCTTTGTGTATTTACAAATGAAAATGAGGGCAAACTAAAATCTGTGTGTCCTACAACAAAAATAAATAAATGGGGTCAATTTAGATGTCTGTTGACTTTTTTTTCAAAGGTTTTTTTTAAAATATGTATGTGTGTGTGTGTGTGTGTGTACACCAATACATACACACGCACACATATATATATAAAATAAATTACATTATGAAAATTATGGTTTAGTAGGGGTACTTACTTATGGGCTTTTCGCGGTACATGACATTAAAACACTGGGAAACACTGTTTAAGGACAAATAAACACTATTAGAGGCAACATTAAACACAAATGTTTTCAATTTGAGTTCATTATTAATCTTCAAGGCTCAAAAAAACATGAGCTTCATGTCAAACTCCCTTTCAGACAATCACTTGCTCCACTGAAATCTAATCACACAAATATGTGCCATGATTTTAACTCTTTTTCCTTTTGAGTCAGTGCCTGGTCATCACAGTGCTATCCTTCCCTGATTGGCTCTGAACGGCCCGGCGTGCAGGCAGGAAGCTGAGC
Organism: Sinocyclocheilus grahami; assembly: GCF_001515645.1. Taxonomy (NCBI): domain Eukaryota; kingdom Metazoa; phylum Chordata; class Actinopteri; order Cypriniformes; family Cyprinidae; genus Sinocyclocheilus; species Sinocyclocheilus grahami. The sequence continues at coordinate 3,994,413 of NW_015505277.1, read as the reverse complement.
CAGGCTTGCTTCCTGAGCGTCCGAGAGAGGAAGCCCTGTGATAGGCGAGTGGGGTGGGGTTAAAAATAGTTGCGTATATAAAGGCCTGCTCAGAATCCCATTCAGTCTCAAACTCTCACTCGCACACTTTCTGGCAGGATTCTCGGTTTCCTTCTCTCTCGAAAGCACCCGCAACACTGTCCTGCTGTGAAGAAAGAGCAGGTGTTTCCCAGGGTTTGACTCAAGCAACAAAATATGCATTACACTGGATAACCAAAGAAAGAAAAGAGAAAAAAAAGTTTTTCCAAATAAATGCTCGATGCTGAGCGGGTTACTTGAACTCAGTTCACACGCAAAGCATAATACCTTTTCCAAAACGACAAAAGGAAAGTGAATGGACTTGTTCAACTCTTAAAAGGCCAAGAACTTGTTGCACCATGAAGAAATCTAGGCCACAGCTTTCATTATCCATTGGCAACCGCATGACAAGTTGATAAGCTGTTAAGCAGCAAAGATACCAGCACAGATAGGTGGAATACAACACAAAACACAGATAAGAAGCGGAAATCAAGAGGTATTTCTCTGCATTTCTTTGTCTGATTAGTAAACAAGCATCTATACATTCTTAAAAGTACAGCTTCTTTATTGGCATCAACACTTCCATGAAGAGCCTTTAATATACATAGAAGCTTTTCATTTCACAAAAGGTTCTTTATATATGTCTTCACACTAAGAAAATAATGGTTATTTTAGGAACTGTTCGCAATTTGTGGAACCCAAAATGGTTCTTCTTTGGCATCACTACGAAATCCCAAACCAAGAGATATTTCTCCACATTTCTTTGTCTGTACAGTCGAAGAAATAAGCATCTAAATCTCTGATGTTCTTATAACAGACCTTTAACATCCATAGAACCTTTTCATTGCACAAAACTCCCATTAAAGTGGAAAAAAAATTCTATAGATTATAAAACTGTTCTTCACACCAAGAAAAAGTAGTTATTTTTTTACAGAACTCCTCACTGCTCACTGACCGTCTTCATGAAGAACCTTTAACATCCACTGGACCTTTCAATTCCAGAGGTTCTTTAAAGTGGAAAAAGGTTCTTCAGATTATTAAATTGGTCTTTAAAATGGTTCTTTTTAGAACTGTTGACTGAAATGTTCTTTGTGAAATCAAAATGTTTCTTCTATGGTGTCGCTGCGAAACCTACAAAAATCAAGAGGTATCGCTCTACATTTTTTTTGCGTCTGAACAGTTGGAGAACTATAAATAAAATTCTATAAATTCCTAAAAATAAAGGTTCATTATTAGCATCAATGCTTCCATGAGGAACATTTGACATCCATAGAACCTTTCCAAAGCGCAAAAGGTTTTTTATAGTAGACAAAGGTTCTTCAGATTATTATAATGTTCTTTGCACTAAGAATAAAACAGCACAGAATATAGGCTTGTATACCTGTAAAGGTGGAATGTGAGGGTGTGTCGGAAACCTCCAAAAAGCATGATCAGAGCACAATTAGAAACTGACATTAATTTATGATCCATGGAGCCCTAAGGGAAGAACTAGCTGTACAGTACAATAAACCTACACCCTTTTCTAACATTCTTAGTCCTCGTCAACATTTTCCGTGCCCAAATAACATAATGTACACCTAAATTGAGCTATTGAATCATATCATTTGGTTTCTGGAAATGTGCAAAGGAATGGATCAAAGAGTAAACATAGTCACAACACATGTTGGTTTTTTCAAGGAATGGCATTCATTTCTGAACATTTTGAATGTACCTGACTGACACCTCATCTGAACTCGCATGCAGTACGTTCTCACTACAGAGAAGTGATATAATTTCACACAAACTGCCATTTTGTGTATTCCTTTGCACTGGATTGTGGGTGACTGGACCTTGCAATTGGCTGCAAGCTAGAAATAGCTATTCTTAGACTAGTACAGGTAATTGCCCTGCTATTTTGGGGGGAAATCCCAGCCTCCTCAGCTCTATTTGCAAATGAAATGGGTTTTAAGTACTTAATGGCATGTGTTTTGTTAAAGGCTTGATACTACAGACACATTTGGAGCCTGCAAGGGTGTCAGATAGCACCAGGAGTTGTGTTTTTGTTATTGTTTCGGTCTGATGACATGCAAATCTGATAAAGTTGTGGCTTTGGCTGCAGGTGCAACATAACATCTTACTCGCTTGCGTCACAACTTAAAAAAATACAGTATAATATACAGTGCAAATGCAGTATCAGTATCAAAGTTAACTTTGGCTCTTTATAACTGGTCTTCTCTCACACTTGTGAACAAAATGCAGTGTAAAGGGTCTAAAAAGCTGATGATTTTTGACACAAAGCTGTTGGCTATAAATTAAAACGTGTAGTAAACGTGACAATGGGCACATTTGTAAGCAGTTGAAAACAAAGATCCCCAATTTTGAATAAGTAACTGATTGATTCACAATCTATGCTCAGTTATCTGGGAAAGAAATTGGGATTCAATGGGTTAATTTAAGTATTTAAAATACCAAATGCATAAACTATGTTATCTACTCTTGAGCCAGCACATATTACATTATTAAAATGCAATAAAACCCTTTGTTATACGCGTCTCGATGGCTCAAAGTGGTACGCGCAATTGGTATGACACTTTCATCTTTAAACGTGTTAATGATGTGTATTTTTCTCCTATTCTTCTCTTTTTTCACCTCAAAGGCAAGAGAGAGAGAGAGAGAGAGAGAGGAGGGATCTATCGCATCGTGTTGTACTCGTTTAACTCGTTTTTACCGAGGGGGCGTGGAGGACTCCGGTGATTTAAAGAAGAGCCCGTGCGCTCTCACCATCCAAGACGAAAGACGCACATGCCGGAGCGCAGCAGCTATATACTGGGGCTAAAATTAGGAACGGGTAGTGCGTATTTCCTCCGCTTCGTACAATTGGTTCAGCTTCTACTGCCGTGATATTTATAAGAAAAGTGCTTCCACCACTTCCATACTTACTGCATGAGTGTGACACACAGAGTGTAAAAGCAGAAACGAGTTGTAGTGCACTACAACCTAAGGTTCTTGGAGGGATTGCAACTGGTCCCTGATCTTGAAGGTTTTGATTTTACTGGGACAACTGGAAATGGCTTTGAGTGGAACAATTTTACCGTCTATTTCCACATTTTCGGCACAGAAGGAAAAATGGTGGGAAAACGTGAGTATTTTGTTTTTATTTCACATTATTATTATGCTTATGTAGTTCTTTACTTTTATAAGTATGTGTTACGTTTGAAGTGCACGTACACGAACTTCGAAAGTTATATTGCAAGTTAGTGCGCTAAATGTAAATAAATCGCGTTCTTTTATCATTATTGTCATTAGTTATGTTCAATTTAGATTTACACATCACAACATATAAGAAAAGCGTTAGTGATTTGTTTGAAGTGTCTTTGAGATGGTTAACAGGTAGGGTTTACTACTTGGGTCCCGCGAGATGAACTTCAACCGCATTGAAAATGTATGAAACAATAAAAGTAAGTCTAATCAATCTGTTTCATTGCAGAGGTGGAAGGATGAACTGGACAGGTCCATGCATCTCAGCTGCACAGCTGACATATCAAACATGGACAACCTCAGAGCAACAGATGACGAAGATCTCGATAAATATCTGGATCTGGAGTTTATTCTGGCCAACACTGTGGGTTCTGAGAATCTCGGGCTTAGTATGGGAGGCGACTACAGAATGCAAGAATCCAGAAACATGTACAATCCAACAGTGGCCCCCACCACGTACCCAGTGTCCGAGATCAACCCGTCACCTCCACCGTATACTACCAGCCTCATGGCAGAGCTTCTGCAGTCCGATGTAGATACCTACTGCCAACCGTCTCTACCCAACAACATCCAGGGAAGATTCCTGGTCAGGTCTGCCTTCCACAATCAGGACATTTCAGAGTGTATCAAAGTGGAGCCCTGCATGGACAGTTATGAACCTGTAAGAGGAATGGTTCCCAAAGTCAAACAGGAGGGCAACGGTGCATGCATGAGGTCCTACGAGCAGCCAAGACTGGCCAACTCGCCGCAAGGAGCAGGCAGCATGACTCCACCGCAGAGCCCCGCGGAGCTCATCAACTCAGACTGTCAGTCACAGATGTGCCATGCCATGACATTCACACAGGGTTACCAAGGCAACACAGGGTTTCCCCATGCTGCACCTCCACAGATGCAGCTGCCATACCCAAATGCGCATCACTTCAGCGTGTGCGACGACAGACTCGGGATGCCCAGCTCTAACCCAAGAGTACTTCTCACACCACCCTCATCTCCTCTGGAGATGGACACCAAACCAAAGAGGGGGCGTCGCACTTGGCCGAGGAAACGGACGGCGACTCACACTTGCACTTTTTCTGGATGCGGCAAAACCTACACGAAAAGTTCTCACTTGAAGGCGCATCACAGAACACATACAGGTAAATAAACATCTATGCTACTGCAGCATCATCTACATTTTTTTTTATTTAAATGACATCACAACGGATGGCTGAAAATGGATATATATTAATGTACCTTGTCTTTTCTTGTCTTTGTTTAGGCGAGAAGCCTTACCATTGCAGTTGGGAAGGTTGCGGCTGGAAGTTTGCCCGTTCTGATGAACTGACCCGTCACTTCCGCAAGCACACCGGACACCGACCCTTCCAGTGCCACCTGTGCGAGCGCGCCTTCTCCCGGTCCGACCACCTCGCCCTCCACATGAAACGCCACATGTAGGAACGGACTCTGAATATTTGGACTAAACGCACTGAACAATGAACATCACGGATGTTCAAAGCAAGCATTTTGTCTGTACCCCCTATTTAAAGTATGACAGTCAACATGATAAAGAGGAAACATGAACTGACTTGACTTTTGCATTGTAGCTGGTTCTACACTTCATTTCTTTACAGATTTTTCTAAAGAAACAAAATATATTTTCCAAAGAGCTTTACAAGTGCCAAAAAGTTCAACTCATGCTAGGCTGGACCTAAACTTCAAGACGGAACTGGAATCAGACAGTAAAATGTGTTTAAGTGAACATGATGTGCTATGGACATCGCAACAGTGCCTTTTAATACATGTATACATCTCATGAGTGCCATAAATACTCTTGGCATTTTTTTCAAAAATGTATGCTATTGTTTCAAGAAACTAAATAAGCTTTATAAGACAATGTTTTTCTCTTTCAAAACTGCCTTAAAAGTTAACCAAAGGGCGTTAACTGAATGTTTGAAGTAATTTGTGCATTTATCAACATAAACATTTAAAAATCAGGGTCTTATGGTTGTTTTGTTTCTTTTTTTCTAACGTATTTGTATGTTGTTAACGTGAATTGCAGACTGTCCCATGTTCGGATGACATGATAAGGGCTATGCGAGTTGTTCTGGACCAAACATTTTATGTACATAATTGATACTCTGTAAATATTGTACATATTAAACTTAATTGAGATATAAACATGCGTGTCTGTCGATATGTTCACTATGTTAGCATACCAATCACTCTTTTTGAATCCTTAGTGGTATTGCCCAAGGGTAGATGTTATGGGCCTAGAGGAAGAATACAATCTTTCCCAGCTGCAATATTGCCATGATAGAGGGCTGTGGCTAGACCTATAAATATAAACATTACATTTACGTAATTGTTGAGACTGAATATAGCCATGTCTGGGCAGAGGGCTACACCACAGTTGAAGAGAGAGTGGCTTTGGAAAAACAGCGGAAGGCGTGGGATATCTAAGGGGGTGAAGGTTCTGCTTTGAATTTCTTTTTAGAGTTGGGGCAAGAACTCAAACTTTATAGGAGCTGTAAAGTCAAGCAGATAAACAGACATATCAAGAGCTCAAGGGTATTTGGCACCAAAGTCTTTATGTAAATGTTAGTTTTGCATGAAATGTTCCTGATTTAACTTAGAAACACAGGAAAACAAAAACACTTGTAAGTTTTTACACATCCATCTCCTAACAAGGTGCATCCAGTTGGCAGATTCAGGTCACGCAGCAGCAATCACATCCAATAATGGGTCTAATGGTGTAAGACTAGTCTGGAAAACAAAGCTCATCTTGGTATTGTATGATAATATTCTTAGGCCTTTCTCATGTGTTTTTCTGGGCCGTGTGCAGTGGTATGGAAATATTATACCATTCAATTGTTTGAGATGTATTCATCGCATTGTCTATTTTGAGGAAATGAGGAACTAAAACTGTGTCAATAGATGGCTTACTTTGTGAAGTAAGAAAAACATTTTCATATCACTTTCAGGTTGGTCTCAGATCACTTTTCGAAGTGGCTGTATAGTTGATAAATCAGCCAAGCGAATATGTGCCGTTTCAGCTTACAATAATTCCCTAATCCTCCAATGAACCTCATGTGTCCGCTGTAAAAGTTGCATCCCTTGAGATGCCAGAGATTTGACACTATTCACCTAGGAAATGGTATTAACCTACATAAGAAACTGATAATGACACCAATGATACGTTTAGGATTATGTTAATTGGCTGGCTTCAAGCCAAAACGCTCCTCGGATTTCATGCGGAAAGATAAAATCAAGTCTCTTTTACGTTCTTGGAAGTGTGCTATACTATTATTGTCTTGAGGGTATTCCTCATGCCGCCAGCAAAACGTTTTAAAATACAATCTATAAATTACCTTAGATGGAAAAAGTCCTGAATTTTCTTCAAAATAAGTGTCCATTTACCCACTAATCAGACATACCAATTGAAGTCCAGTTGAAGTCCTTCCTGTTCTGGGATCAACTGTTATTGCCGCACCTGGAGAAATAAAAGCTTTTTCTTTTTTTCTTTTAAATCATGCTTTATTCAATCTTAATGTACTACAGGACAATTTGAGGCTATAACGGGAAAATAACTTTGACGTTTGTAACACCCAGGATCTTTTTGTCCATCAATGTAGCCGCTTCAATACAAATTCAAGCCTTTCATAGTGGACTGAGTTTGGAACAGATTCCTTTGGAAAGCTTGGGAATGTCATGGGAAGAGTTTGCCACCTGCTGGACTTGCACGGGAATGTTCTCAGCAGAAGATACTTGGAATTTCCTTTTGTCAAAGTTGTCCAAACTATTTGTAATAATGTTTCCCATGGAGCACAACATCAGGACATGATGTTTATTATCATTTGCACCAATCTGGGAAAAACCATCAAAATCCAGTCAAATCCCTGCATTGGGAGGCAATAACATCACATGTCAGTTCCTCCAAATCACCTCTGCACCAACAAAACAAAGACTGAAAAACGAGAATCCCAATGGCTGATGGAAAACCACATTTGTGTGACAACATAATGGAAAGTGGCCATCTGGCTTACATTTCCCAGCATACCTCTGCTGACGGTCCTGGTGGAGTGCATAAGAGTGTCCGTCAGTGCACCGCAACATCCCCAGGGCAGCATTACTCGATGGAGAGCCCTTGTTTCTCGGGCCCAGGCCCAGCTGATTAAATACACGAAATCCAGCTCGGGTCGCTCACTTCTGGAGTTCTTCACGAGCAGATCGAGGTCCGATTAGTCAACATGCTGATTTAAATCAATATCCATTCCGAGCAATTCTCGCCGCAGGAGCAGGCCAACTTTTCCCAGCCAGCTGTCAATACGCTCAAGTCTGTGAAAGGGTCCCCTTGAATCCAATCAACCAAGTGAGCACACACGGAGGTTCTTGTTACCAGCGTGACGCTAATGACCCCATCCAGACCTTCAACATGTACATGTGTGTCGCATTTAACATACTCACCTTGCTCTGGTAAAACACAATAGATCATTATTGGCACACATGGATCGTCTCACTTGACATGCAGCCCGTATTCCCAGGAACTCCCTGCATACGTAAGGAAAGTGTCAAGACATTCGCCAGGGTTAAAGATGTTTTTCATACACTGGTTATTAGTAACGTCAAGCGTTCACAAAAAACACTGTGTTTTAGAAAAGGAGGAAAATAACTATTGAAGCATCTGGAGTCCAATCTGAAAGGCTCTTTGGCCCATTTCCACAATTTTGATTCCCAAAGTTCACTAGCACACAAACTAAGTAAATACCGATCTCGGAATTTCCTGTTACGGTTAACACTCTTCTCTTGTGTTTCAGGATACAGTTTTCACAAAGTTCCACTGAGCTACAAGGAAGCCCTCAAGAAACTAGAAGTTATACAAGAATGACTCATTCCCTTTGCATTCAGATTGGATTTCCGATTTTAGTAGCTACAATAAAGCAATTTAATATGCAGTATTATACAAGAACTTAGCCTACTTTTTAGGCCTACTGAAAACAAAACACAATTTAACCCCAAAATACAGTGATCCCAACAAGCTTTTGGACATTTAAGCCACACTTCATTTGTATGAATGATACTGACATTAGTTGTGTTAAGTCATTTTCCCTCAAGTACACACAGGACTAGTTCATCATATTAAACTATAGACATGTTTTACTAGCTACATTAAGCTAAGTATGCAAAATTACTTTGGACACTAACAAATATACTAAAAACATCTAGCCCACAGCTTATAATTAACCAAATCAAACACATTAAAACCAAACAAAACCAAAATCAAAGTAAACCAAAAAAAAACAAAAAACAGACGAAACCTTTATGAAAACATGTTTGTACAATCTTTTTTTTCTTCTTCAAAAATAAAGCCATTTGGTTTGATCTAATGCAGTGACATTCACATATTTGTAAGTGTCGAAATGCATTTTGGGGTGGCTGTGTTAGACATTACACCATTTGAAAGTTTATTTTTCTTGACAAACACATATGAAGTGAATAGAAGAGTGACGTATACGTGCATCTTAAATGTTTTGTTTATTCTGTGAAATCAAGGGACAACATAACGGAGCATGAACATTTCCAAAGGAATCTAAGCATCACTAAATCACTATCAATGCAGTCTGAAATCCTTAAAATGTTTCGAGTTACACATGTGCAGTTACTCAAGTTTCATAGGACAAATATAACACATAATATACATGGTTTATGTATACTCTGATACATTTCTCTATCGGGTTAATATCGGTCTTATCTACAGGCAAGCGTTAAAAGCAGGCCAAAAAGGAATGCAATCAACTTGAGTTTTATCTGACGTATACCCAAAATTATGACAGTAACTTAAAAAGAATCTGTTTAATTATTTAAAAAAAAAGACCAAATGTGGATAATAAAACCGGATATGAAAACATGAAATGAATTTACAGGTATTGGTTAAAAGCAGGCCAAAAAGGAATGCAATCAACTTGAGTTTTATCTGACGTATACCCAAAATTATGACAGTAACTTAAAAAGAATCTGTTTAATTATTTAAAAAAAAGACCAAATGTGGATAATAAAACCGGATATGAAAACATGAAATGAATTTACAGGTATTACAACAAATAAAATATACAAACTATTGCACAATGGAGGTATAGAGGACAAATACAGCATTAACAGGAGTGCTAACAAAATGTTTGCGAAGTTTGTCCAGTTTGAATGGTTTTGTTATTTTTTTGTAACAGTAAAAGGCAGAAAAGCCAAGACCAAAGACCCCTGCACACAAAATAACCCCACTCCCAGCCTACATTACGGCATAAAACCCTTGATATGCCAGGAATAGAAGTTATCTGTGTCTGGGACACAACAGCTTTCGATTCCAGTCCTGAAGACAATCAGTTTTGTTAAAACGCTCAACTGACTAAAGATTAGTGTAGTACTGGAATGACAAATCGCTTCAAAAACAACTGCCATGAGTTTCATTGTGAGCTAGGCTCCATCTAATACATTTTACATATTTTAAATAAGACAAAGTAACACTGTTTAGTGTGACACTAACATGACCAAAAAGTGTCAAGCAGCTATTTGCGGTCAAAACAACACAAGCTGATTGGAAGTAAAGAAAGAGGAACAAACAAAAACAAAAAAAGAGTGACATAGCTAAAATTTAGCAGTGTACTGGGATGTCACAATTGTTTGTCTTAACATTGCACATTTGTGTCCACAATGTCGGACATGAGCATCAATCAATATGCAGGAAAATGTACCTGTAATGACTGACCCCAACAGCTGTTCCAATGATTCGAGGTTGGATGTGTGAAAACAGATCGTGGTTAAACTGTTAATAGTACCAGATAAAGAATCTAGCAGATGGTACATACAAAAAAAAAAAAAAAAAAAAAGTGTGTATTATGTAGTATGTTAATTAAATCGTACAAAAACACAGGTTTGAAATGTGCTAGGAAGTACCATCACCAAAACGTTCAAGTCAAATTTAATACTGACAAAAAAAAATAGAGCCAAGCAAACAATAAACTACAACAGCAATTGCCCGTTTTTTAAAAGCATCTACTGTGCCTGAATTCACAAAGTTCACGATGCCACATCAATTTATTTAGGCTAAACTGATTGTGCTTTCAGCTACCAACAGGTGTTTAGTAATCCCAACTATGTTTAACATTTTAACGCATTAAATCTGTTCTGAAGATGTTTGCAAAAAAACAAAAAAAAGCATTACACATTACAGCTGGCCTATTTACGGGTTCAAACAATAGCCATTTTACTAACTAGCGCAACTGCAGGCTTGTGCTTTCAGGCCCACAGATTATGCAGATACAAAATTAGTAACAAATTAAAGACGATGAAAATCTAAATAGCAAAACAAATTAAACATTTACCAATTCCCTCATGGAGGCGCTTGTTTTCGCTTATGCAACCAAATTTGATACCACAGCAGAACTCAACAATGAAGTTAGCTCAAAAGATGGCCAGTGTGAAAGCGTTTGGGGGCCACTGAAAATCTCAAGATTTGTACAAGACCGATGTATAACATTGATTGAACTTGTACATCAATCCAACAAAGAATGATTGACAGAACGATCAAAAGATTGAATGAACAAACAAACAAACAAACAAACGAAGACGAATGATAGAACAAACAATAAAAAAACAAACAGAACGTACAAAAATAAACGATAGAACAAAAGAATGAACGAACTGAGCGAGGAACGAATGATAAACAAGAAAATGCATGATAGATAGAACTCATGAACAAATGATAAGACAGAATGATAGAAAGATATAGCACAAACTAACAATATATAGAACTAACAAAAAAATTATAGATAGATGATAGATAGAACGATCAATGTAAAATGTTTTGAAAAAATATTTCTAGCAAATACTTAAAAAAAAAAAATAAACTGTTGAGTCCTGCAGTGGTGTCAACAATCTAAATCATTTAATATGGTAAAATTTAAAAGAAAAAAAAAATCAGTGCAGTTGTAGAAGCTTTGCTGAACCTTCTTCTCTGAACAGTACAATGAAAAAATAAAAATAAGTTCAGCTTTACGTCACGTCAAGAGCTACTTACAGACATTTAGTCTGCAGACGCTGCAGTAATTCCAGTGTGTATCATACTGACTACAGCCAGAGCCAGTAAAAGTTATTATTTAGCAGATGCTCTTTATCCAAATCGACTTACAGTACGCTTACAGCTATTTAATTCAGGAAGAAACCTGGAATTAGGTGCCTTGCTCAAGGGCTCGAAAGGAGGGAGTGTAGCGTCAGTAATTCAAGTTTCTAGTTCGACCCTACCTGGGATCCAAACACAACTTTCTTAGCGGTTTCTCAGTCCCTTTTTCCTATCCAGTGGAGATAATGATCTGCAGAGACCAATAATGGTCTTCAAATGTCCATGGCTCTGTTGATGCACATTTACACACAAATACACTTTAAATAAACTATATACTCCATCTGAGAGGTTAATGCAGTGCATGTCGAGTGAATTAGCTGAATCACAAACCATAGGCCGCACTCCTGCACACGAACACAAAAGGACAGAGGTTTAACGGTCTTGCATGTGTTTTATCTTGGTCCATCACACACGCACACAATCGTTGCTGTAGTGTACACAAGGGTGGATGTGAAGGGAAGGCGGTCATGCATGGGACATCTCGGCCTTGCTGAGAGCGATGGCCAGTTCCAGGTCTTCCTGCTCCTGCTGACGGAGTCTCTTCAGCCGTTCCCGTTCCGCTCTCTCGCTTTCCCGCTTCGCCCACTCCATCTGCTGGGCTTCATTCCCAAACTGGGCCGGAAAAACAGGAACACGCCATGTTAAGAGCCATTGGCCCCAAACTGGGGATTGCACAATGGTGTGAATCACTGTGATCAAGCTGTGGTCTGAACTGATAGGTACAGTGCTTTGCTTTAAAAATCAAGTTTAAAGTACTAAATTGATAGACAGACACATATTTGCATATATACAAACAGCTACACAAATAATAAATATTTTTATGCCAATTTTTACCCAAAAAGTTTCAATAGTAACATTGGAAGTCATCAAAAAAATATTTCTGTGCCACTTGCGGCACTGGATTTTTTAGTCATCAAAAATGATAGAAATTTCTTATGCTAAATTATTACCAAATGTTGGATTAAATCTTGTTATCAACTTGCACAGGTTTTGTATTTCTTTTTGGAACCAACTCATAGTAGGTATTGTTTATCTGATCTTATACGCCTAATTTTTTGAATGAACATTGCCAAAAGTATCTGCAAATAAAGCTTTTTTCACTCAAGCTCAGTTTAATGAAGCCTATAATAAAAATCAATTCCAAAAAGAAGTACAAAACCTGTGCTACTTGAAAGAAACATGATAATATAGCATAATGAGAAATAAGAAGTTTTCAAAAGGCCGGCCACTTTTGACTGAGAACGCCAATTTAAAGGATTTTCAGCAACAGCACAAGGGTTTAAAGTGTGTAGATTGATCTTGCACGTGTACAAATGCAAAATTTGTAAAAGCATGCATGAACATTTTCTGTCAAATTATTCAGTGACCTTCATTTGTGATTGCAAAACGGCAAGACACAAAATTTGTTTCATTTTCAGACAGATCTTACCTTAATACGCTCAGTTCCTGCAAGAGAGGAATGGATTACAAAAAAAACACAAAAGAGATTTACACCAAACTACCACGCAACCATCCACCGAACTGCAAACGCACGCACACAACAGACCACTACCACTGATGACTCATGATGGACCTTTTTAATTGGTCGTTAATAGCGAATGATGTCATGGACAGGAAAATGAACATGCATTGATCTCATGCAGCAAGATAATGACAGCAGGAAAAGACATTACAAAGCTTTTTCAATTGAGAGCTTCAAATCGTGTACAGTGATATATAGGCGTAATATATGCAACATAACATGCACAATAAGTTGACTACAGGTGAATGAGAGCGTTGCTAAACCACCCTGAAGGACACAGAAAAACTGAATTTAAACTTTTTTTTTTGTAATATCACATGCATCAACTACAGCTACAACTTAATTATAATTTGTTGAGACTCGTTCAGATGAATTTGTTAAAATGCCTTAATTTTTGTGTCGCCATTTTCTTGGTAGTAATGCATCTTTTTTTTTTTAATACACGGTTATAATCCCATTGGCATTTCGTAAACATAATTTTTTTTTATTGTAAACGATGCAATTATCATTCTTACAGGGAGTTTTTGGTCACGTAACAAACCAGAGATGGTTTAGCAAGTCTATTGCACCCAAGTCATGCACAGCGATACTAAGGACAGGTGGCAGGGCAGATGAAGATGATGCGGCTCTAGGATCAAGTGGATTTGCAGTATGGAGCACACAGTGATCCCATGCGGAGGAAAACGACAGCCTGAGAGCTGAGTAGTGATACTGACACTTCCCATGTCAAACGATCGCCCCTTATTGACTTTGAAATGGGACATCGCGGTCATTTTTCTGAATACTTTGACTTCAATTCTCCTCCTTTAGTAAACAAGTTCACTAAATCTTCTATGTGATTTCAAACATGAGGATAAAGGTTTAAGTGAGCTGAAAATACATCAGTTGAGATAAGATCGAGATGATGATTATACTTGTTCCACTAACTTGTGGAAGTGTGACCACACGGCAGATGTGTCAATACAAGCTTCCCACACTTCTTGAAATATGACCTGATGGCTGATAAGGGAACGGTGAGAACCAGAGCTAGTTTAGAAAGAGTACATTATAAGGATGAGGAAAGAAAGAAAGAAAGAAAGAACTTTCATGACAGTTACATTAGTTTACATTGGGTAACTCTATAAAACATTGACAATTTGTTTGAGTGAACGAAAGTTTGGGACGTTTACAAAACTAAAGTTTCTTTTAGTTGCCAATCAGATGATCCATGCTGCAGGATCATGTTTAAGTGAACAAATTTTCGAGATGCAAGAAAATTAACATTTTTGTTAGGAAACAATCAGACGGCCCAACTTTGCAGACGATGAGGCTAAAATATTGACAATAGACACATTGGTGAAACTGATAAACTATCAACATTTGAGATGAAAATACTGATATTATGAATTTTAATTATATTAGAAACACTAATGTTTTTTAAGCCAAAAAAATTGGAATGCAAGAAAATTTACATTTCTCTTTTAGGAAATGATCAGAAGGTCCAACTTTGCGGACCATGAGGCTAAAATACTGACAATAGACAAAGTGCTTAAACCAACACTGAGTTTAAATAAACTAGCTCGATTTGAGACAAAATCACCGATATTACAAACTTTGATTATACTACAAACACTGATATTTAAGCAAAACAAATTTGATCCAAGAAAATGTGTTTCTCTTAGGAGCCAATCAGATGGTTCATTTTGCAGACAAAGAAGTGACAATACTAACATCAGACACATTAATAACACTAACACTGACATTTTGTTTAAGCTAACGAACTTTCGTGTTAACAAAATTATTTCCCTTCACATGTGAATCAGAAGGTTCACACTCATCTATATAGGGAAAATACTAACATCGGGTACATAGATTCTACTTTAAACACTGACGTTTTGTTTGAACGAGAAAAAAATTGTGATGCTCACGAAACAGATTATTTTAGGAGCCAATTAGATGGTCCACTTCGCAGACGATTAAGTGAAAAAACTGACATAGTACATACATTTTAGTATAAACACTGACATTTTATGAGAACAAACTTGTGGGTTGCGAGAAAACTTGCATCTGTATTAGATAAGAAGCAAAATACTGACACTGATTGTGCACATAGTAACATTAAGCACTGAATTTTTTTTGTATGTCACTTAAATTTACAAGTAAATAGGAAAATATAATCTAAGTTGCTATATGATTTTTAACCTCATTATGCATAGCTTTTTGCAAATATTTACCACCAAACTAAAATTAGTGTAAACCATACACTAACTCATCTTGATTTTAAGTACATTCAAACAAGACCTTACTTTGCTTCTGAATGACAATTGCAGCCTGAACGGTGTTCCTTTGAAAAACAAGACACATTTGCATAAAAGCTTTTTAAAAAAGTCACAGAAGAACAGCGAGAAGCCACATTAGCTTAGCCGAGAGCGCTTGGTATCACCAAGTGTGACTGCTCCTCTTCCCACAAGCCCATGCAAACTCTGAGCAAAACGACAGATAACATCATAGCCATGTGCACCACAAACAACTGTATTTGAGTCACTGAAAGAGACAGAGATGATGTCTGGCTGCTTGATTAGGGCTTATTATCCAGAATTCTGTGCGTTGGTGAGTTAATCACAGATAGATGGACTGCAGACATGGAGGAAACTAAATGAGTAGCTGGCACAAGGCGACAGACTGAGCGATACAGAAGCCAATGGTGCGGTCTGCTCTAGAAAACCTCACTGATAATCGCTAGAGAGCAGTTTTTTTTGGTTTGTTGGTTGGTTTGATTTCGATTTTGGAAAGAAACAAGTGGACCGGACAAGAGAAGAGTATCACTAAGCTCAACTTACAGAGCTGAAGTCTGCAAAACCCAATGAAGAGTCTTTAGAGGCTTTACTTGAGGCAGATGGAGCAAACGGGTCTTTGCCACTAAATGGATCTCCCACCCCCTTTTTACTCTGAAACGGATCAGCAGGGTCGGCACTGAAGGGCTGGAAAGGATCGCTCGTCTTGGTCGAATCGGCAGATCCAGGCACGTTTACTGGAGTGCTTTTACCTGTTGAAAAAAAGCAGTTTTCATTTTGAACGTCTAAGCCAACCGTTGCGTTTCATTTTCGACAAGCTAAATGAAAATTAATTGGTCCTGTGTAACTTTATAATAACCATCTAACAAATTCTAATTGCTTTATTTACTAAGCAATAATAGAAAACATATAGCACTAGCTCATTACTGATTTATGGCATTTGAACCTACAATCTTTTGTTTACCAACCCAGATCTTTAACTACACCACAACACCCCCACACAATTGACAAAAACAATGGAAAACCAGTGTTTAAGCATCATATAATGTATAATGTGTGATGATTTTAAGACACATTTCAACATTTAAAAAAAACATAATTAATATTATAATATTTAACACATATAACATAATTTTTTTTAATACTTATTAATCTAGGACACCATAAATCAAAAGTGTCAGTTAAGCCATTTATAATGTTACAAAAGGTTTCGATTTCAAATAAATGCTGTTCTTTTGAACTTTGTATTCAAAAAATCCTGAAAAAATATACCACAGTTCCCACGAAAATATTAAACAGCAAAACTGTTTTCAAAAAATTATTGAACAGCAAATCAGCATATTAGAATAATTTCTGAAAGATCATGTGGCACTGAAAACTGGAGTAATGACTGCTGAAAATTCAGTTTTGCATTACAGGAATAAATTAATTTTTAAAACATATTCAAATAAAAGAGTTATTTTAAATGTTAATAATATTTCATAATATTCTTGTTTTGACTTTACAAATAATAATAATACAAATAAATTTAGCCTTGGTGAGTATAAAACTTCTTACAACATTAAAAAAATCTTACTGACCCCAAACTTTTGAACAGTAATGTAATTCTTTGTAAAAAATTTATTAATTTTTGCAATACTACATAATAATCAAACAATTGTCATTTGCACATATCCTTCCGAAGCTCAACCAAAAAACCCACAGTGGTTCAAGCGTGTATGATGCGGTAACTCGGCTTCAATTCAAAACAACACTGAACTTTCTGTCTCTTTGTACAGACCAAATAAGAGCACAAAATATGGCTCACATGCTGTTATTGTTTTACAGAAAAGCAGAATCCTTTCACAAGCAATTGGCTTATTATAGAAATTTGCCCAAGAAATGTAAAGTAATCACAAACCAGTGAGGACCTTCAGATTAAAAAAATGCTTATGCACACTTTTTTTTTTTTTTGCCAAGACTGGCATTCACTTACTCGTGAGAACTTTAAACTGGTTGCTGGTTCCTCTAAAGGTGTTAACCACGTTCAATAGGGCTGTTATTTATACCAGACCAGCAATCAGTTTCTTTCTGTCAGTAAACGGAATACTAAACCGCAAAAAAAAAAAAGACTCCACCCTGCTGAGGGAAAGAGGTCAAAATCAAGCCATGCTCTTTAATGATACACTGCGTTAACAAAAATAAATTAATTTTCAATTTTACAACAAAAATAATTTTAGTTTGGGTTTTAAAATTGTAGTCTTCCCAGACAAAACATACATTAATTAGTCAAATGCTGCATATTTTTTTATGTTACTTTACATTTTTATTTAATCTGTTAACTTACTATTGCCATTATGCACATAACTGCTAAAAAAAAACATTATTGGATACACATACTTCAACTCTACTTACAATGTTCAAAATGTGTAAAACGTGAAATACTTGGGGTAAAAATTTGTGGCAGCTAGGCCACACTACCCACTAAAGTGTGTAAACACACACACACACACACACACAGGAAGTGGGGAGGGGTGTGTAGATTAGCGCACGATGCTGGCAGTGCAGGCTAACCGCAGATCATCGAAGCATGTTAGCTATACCACTCTGAGTGCACTGAACAAACCTACTTCTCTAACCTCCCCACCAAATTTTAAACCTCAGTTACACCAGGAAAGTTCTCTCTTGTTTTCTAGGATGAAAAAAAACATGTTGCTGCAAAAAAACAAAAAAAAAGAGTGAGTTGCACAGATTCGCCTTTCCTCCAAACTACGGACTGCAGAGAGGAAACAGCGCAGGTTTCGCTTTCTCCAAGTAACAAATTTATCTTCCATTCCGGTTTGTTTGTGCACCATTTTGGAGTTGGATGGAGATAGGACTGCGCCACTGTGCATTAAAAAACTAAAAGAAAAAAAAAGAAAAAGCTTAAGCAAACATATCAAGGTTGTACCTCAGTTTCCTGTTGACAACTGTTGGGGGAAGTCTTAGATATCATGGACAGTCAAAATTCAGTTTTCTTGAACTTCTCAAGAGCTTAATAAAAGACTTGGTCATCAGCTTCTTGTTCAAAGCTGTTTTGCTTTCACTGCTGACAAACAACTAGTTAAAAGAGATGTAGTGATGCTACACTTTGAAGATGTGTCTGCTTCAATGTGATTGCCAAAAGCATAGAGAAAAATCCACCCAAACAACATTCTCCAGGTCTTTCATGTTGGCTGTTTAGATTGCTTGTTTTGTCTACATTTTGTTTATTGCCACAATTAGTTGTGTATTTGTAGTAATAGTTTAATTTAACATACTAGCTTAAAAACCTTATATGGTTGTACATGAATATAAACTTTTTGAAAAGGGTCCATGTTTGTTTTTGGGCCTTGAGATTAGGGTTGGGTACCGAACTCGGTACTTTTAAGGGTACCGACCGAATTGCGTCGGTACTACCGAGTACCGATTCACGTTAAATCAATCGGTGCCAAATTTCGGTACCTGAGAATGCATCTGGGCGCATACAGAGAGAGAATGAGAGACCCTGTGACGCGATGTCACCCCTGCAACTCGTTCAAACAACACACAGGGCAAGCCGAAATGTTCTGAAGTGTGGTTACATTTCTAGGGCCATATGGTTTCTGCGAAAACGCGGACAAGATCGTGGAGTCCATTCATAAAAACGTAATTTACTCTATAGCGCGGAATGCCACGGAATTCGTCAATTTTGGACGAATAAGTCAAAAGTAGTCACTGCCACTTAATTCGAATCGCGATATGAACTAGTGTCTGTGAATATTAAAATGCAAAAAGACGGTTTAAATATGAATCTTGCATGTTCCGCTTGCCTCTGTATGTATGAATGGCGGAGACGCGGTTTTGTTTACTACACAAATACTGAAGCACGCGTGATGCTCTCTGTGATTTCCGGCCTCTGCGTCTCACTATATGACGGCATGAACACAAAAACTTAATCTCCAGAGCTGCTGTGAGAGTCATTTCACGAGAATTTTACCGTTTCATTTGAGAAAACTAGCATCATCGTACTATACACACACAGAAACTTCATGGTAACCTGTCAAAATAAAAGTACGGTTTAACATGTAACCGAAATATATTACTTTTGTACAGGATAATGTACATCTTTAAATATTCAATTTTCTATCAAATTTAAATAAAACAATTAAATGATAAAAATAAATATTACAACCAGATTAATCACTTAATTTTTAGAAAAAATAATACAATTATTAGCCTATTAAAAAAATGTTTTAAAGGAATATTCACACAATGTTTCTTCCATGTATTAATTTCAACAGTAAACCTCAGTTTGTTTGCCAAGAAATAAAAGGGTTTAATTTTCATTTGATGGCATGAACACAAAAACTTAATCTCCAGAGCTGCTGTGAGAGTCATTTCACGAGAATTTTACCGTTTCATTTGAGAAAACTAGCATCATCGTACTATACACACACAGAAACTTCATGGTAACCTGTCAAAATAAAAGTACGGTTTAACATGTAACCGAAATATATTACTTTTGTACAGGATAATGTACATCTTTAAATATTCAATTTTCTATCAAATTTAAATAAAACAATTAAATGATAAAAATAAATATTACAACCAGATTAATCACTTAATTTTTAGAAAAAATAATACAATTATTAGCCTATTAAAAAAATGTTTTAAAGGAATATTCACACAATGTTTCTTCCATGTATTAATTTCAACAGTAAACCTCAGTTTGTTTGCCAAAAAATAAAAGGGTTTAATTTTCATTTGATATAAAATTGAGACTTTTGGACTTCACTGAAAGAAATGTTTTTGTAATTACACAGAGAGTAAAGTACCGAAAAAAGGTACCGTTGGGTACCGGCACCGAAATTCAGGTAACGATACCGATACCGTATTGGTTAAAATGTGAACGGTACCCAACCCTACTTGAGATGAAGGTTAAATGCTTACCACTGGGTGGTTTGGGTCGCGGTGGAATGCTTTTCTTGGGTGGGAGAGCTGGCATGTCTTGTTTTCGGCTGAAGGGGTCGTCTACAAAGCCCTATATTAAAGCGCAGTGGAAAGGAGAAGCAGTGGGCCATTATCAGACACATAAGGTGCAAACCGCGCAAATTATGAGTGGGACATCAATCAAAACCACATCTTAAAAATGTCATGTTGCAAAAGCATGAGAAAGTGAAGTTCCACTATGCTTAAGATGCAAATGTAAAATGTGAAAAAGGTGTTCATTACCTTTGACATTTGGCTGAAGTCTGCAAATCCGCTGCTGCTGCCGAACGAACTGCTTCCGAATGGGTCCAAAGTACCGAAGAAATCTGGAATTGGCAGAGAAAAACAATGAGGCAATAGCATAACAAGTCAAGAAAATTGAAAAATTATGTTAGACATTTTGAAATATTTAGAGATTATAAGTAGGGATGCACCGTAATGAAAATTCTGGGCCGAAAACCAAAAATTCTGGATGCACTTGGCCGAAAACCGAAACCAAAAATGCTTTGTAATAATTATTTATTATTTTATTAAATAATATAAAGCAATTTTGTAAGACTTTTTAATGCAACTCAACAATTTTAATGATACTGAATAAAAAAAACAGCTATTAGGCCTTATTTTAATACAAAAAATTTAAAAAAAATAAAAGTTTTTTATTTAAAGTACCAATACATTTTATTTATTTATGAAAATAAGCTACCAAAAAAAAACTGGCAAATAAATACTTTCCTTTCAACATACTTTTCTTTCACCATAGCGTTAAATGAAATAAATACAAATTTTTTATTTAAAATAATATTACGGTCAAGGGTTGGCAAATTACTTATTTGACTACTTTTATTGACTTATTTTTAATTTGACTAAATATAATAATGAATAAATAACCTATAAATAAATGAGTGATTTTTATTTATTTAAAATAATATTATGGTCAATGATCGCTGAAGTACTCATCTGACCACTTTTAATAAATACATTACATTTATTTTATAGTCACTAAATATAGTCAAATATACACTTCATGGGCCTTAATCACAATAGTAATAGGATCAAATAAAATGCATACTGAAGCCATCAAATAGGAGTATTAATTTTCCATTTCAAAAAGTCAAAACAAAATTGTAAAGCATCAGTTTGCTTTGTAGTCTTTGTGTTTTTTTTTGCCTTCAACCCACAGGTTTGAAAAAAAATGTGTTGAGCATTTCCTGGCATTCGCCTCAGTGTTCAACAATGCTGCAACAGAATGCTGCATTAACTGTTTACTGAAACAGCAGAGGAATATCACGTTGTTCAGGGTGCCAAAGGGGTCTGCGAGAGGATGTATTGCATGGGAACTCTTTTGACAGCTTCTTCACACGTGTTCTCTCAAACTGCTCTCTGAGTGGCCTTTGGAAAAAAAAAAAGACAAAAGTGTCGCCACTGGGCACGGGGTGTGAAAGTATCATCTTGCTTGTGTTGTGTAAGCACCCCAAGCATGTCCCTCAAGGCGTTTGTGAGGAAACAAGGCATTTTCAGCTGATACCAGATCAGTTTCAGAGGTTTAAGTTCTGCTGCATGCAGAGTTGAAGAGGCCGATCTTTGCACGGTATCTTTAAAGGAAGGGAGTGGCAGAGATGTTATGATTCAGCTCAACAAGTGAGAGACACATGCAGACTGTACCTTGGCCTTTTGGTTTGGGGCTGGTAGAGCTGAAGGGGTCATTACTTGAGAAATGATGACTCTATAAGACAGAAGAGAAGAGAGAGTTGAGAAACAAGTAAGAGAATAAGGGGAATAATGTGATGTTGTTGGTTTTCTGGGTACCTTTGAGGGAAGTGTGGCACTTTTGCTAAAAGGATCAGCGTTGCTGAAGGGGTCTGGCTTCGAGGGTTTCTTAAAGAAATCTTCAGAAGAGTTCCTAAATGGGTCGGCCTCTTTGAAAGGGTCTCCGCCGAAAGGATCTAAAAGATTTTACAAATTAATGTAACTGTCATGGGAAAGTCTTGCATTTGAATAACATAATTTACATTATATCACTTTATCATGTATATTCAGCCAAATTTTATGAGAGTTGGGGAATGGAAAGCCTCATTTATTACCAAGGGGGAACTGTGCCAAGGTATGTGAACAAAAAGTTTAATACCATGAAGCTTTGGGCAAGTTTTTATGAAAAACTGAAATGAAATGTGGCCAAGTGTGTGTATATATGTCTAATTATATACTTTATATCTAATATTTCATATATTATTTATTATGTTGTATATTTACATATATTTATATTTAACTTATTCATTCACTTATTTTCAGACCTGGCTGAACAGATCATGTTAGTACGCATACTAATAACAGCTTGAAATCAAATATTTTTAGAATGGATTTATCATGGATACTACGTTGATGCCGTATGCATCTAAATAAACATTTAGTTAGTAACAGATATATTTATTTGATATCTTCTAAGTTCAGAGCTCAACACTGGAGAGGCGCTTCATGTATTTCTGATTTCAGGACTGGATACCTGCAACTGTGGAGGTCTGCTTTGAGAAAGGGTCATTCTGGAATGGATCGCCTTACAACAAACAAAAAAAAAGCAGGAGATGTGTTTAGTAGCTACTACAAAGGCTTCAAAAGCGTGGCCCCAGAATG
The DNA here is from genome assembly GCF_001515645.1 of Sinocyclocheilus grahami. Classification (NCBI taxonomy): domain Eukaryota; kingdom Metazoa; phylum Chordata; class Actinopteri; order Cypriniformes; family Cyprinidae; genus Sinocyclocheilus; species Sinocyclocheilus grahami. Next base: position 3,971,579 of record NW_015505277.1, on the reverse strand, counting down.
TGCCACACAACCACCAGTAAACAGAAATTTGAAATTAAACATTTAAGTATTTACTGTTAGTACTGCATCCTGACCCATCTCTAAGGAAGGGAGGTATTTAATTTGAGCAGAACAAAAGGGAAAAATAAAAATATATATAATTATAAATACATGACCTACTTTTGAATGGGTCTGTTTTAAATGGGTCTTCAGATTGGAAGGGGTCCGTGTGCATCTCCTGCGGGGCGCTGTTGAACACAGTGGTTTTCACCTTGAAAGGGTCTTCCTGTAATGGGTTTAAACAAACAATTGTTGACCGTAGATGTTTGCTTTCACACTGATCCGAGGCCTCTTTTATTGATTCTCTTACAGAAGGTTTTGGGTAAGAGGTGCTGAACATGGATCAGCATAAAAGGTTCATTCCTGCCCAGAGCAAATTTGTTATGTCTGTATTATGTTATGTTGTTGTTTTTTTCTCAAAGACATTGTAGAAATGTTGTCACATTCATTTTATAGTTGATTATGATAACAGCTTGACCTGCTAGCTTTTAATCCAGATGTCTAAGAAGTAGGCCAACACTATGTTAGGGGTCCAGCCGAAAATAGGAAAAAATAAGAAAAGACGGAAAGCACTAGCAATTCAGAAAAAAAAAAAACTTGAAATAAGAATCTTGAAGTATAAATTTCAGCCATTTTGTGCCTACAATTTGCAGTTTAAGCCAGCACCTCAGCTGTTCCAAATAACATAAGAAGCTCTGTTAATAGTGCTGGGTTTCCAAATTGTACCTTTGCATGCAAGGCATAATTCAGAAAGAAAAGCAAGCAAAGTTCTCCCTCGGAAACCAGAGAATGTCAACAGGAGTTCAATCGCAATCACACAAGGAGTGAGCTTCATGATTCTTCAGAAATACTCTGGGTTTTAAACTTAAATTAGAAAAAACAATAAGTGACAAATAACTGTGCAACTATGAAACTTAATATAATCATGAAGAAATGTAATCAGTCAGGCCTGTTCCCGTTTAAAATGCATGTGTATACGTGTATGTGTGTTTTTGTGACATTTGAGGACAAATTTGTATAATGACATGGGTATGACAGGCATTACAAGGAGAAGGTGACTTATGAGGACATTACCCCATGTCTCCATTTTTCAAAACGCTTATAAATCATACAGAGTGAGTTTTTTTGAGAAAGTAAAAATGCACAAAGTTTCCTGTAAGGGGTAGGTTTAGGTGTAGGGTTGGTGTAGGGCAATAGCACATACAGTTTGTACAGTATAAACCTATGGAATGTCCCCACAATTCACAAAAACAAACGCATGTGTGTGTGTATCATTAAAAAAAATTATATACTTGTATTAATTTTATATTTTGTATTATTTTTAAACATGCTTGTAGTATTATTTTATATAGTAAATATAGTATATAATTTTTTATAACAACTACATAAATACTTATATAAATACTTATTATATAAATAACAATAATACCAAAAACAATTATATAACAATATATAAAAGTGTGTTTTTGTTTTATTATGTTTTTAAAAAAGTAATAAAAATAAACATGTATTAATATATATGTTAATTACTATTTATAAAAAAAACAAATATAAATAATAATACATTTATATTACATTTAGTCATTTAGCAGATGCTTTTATTAAAACATCAATTAATTCTATATATGATTTCTTTTATTGCCATTCTAAGTACTAAATTTGGAGAGGAGCTTAAAATATAAGGTAAACTTTCTCACCATAGCTCCGAAACCGCCATTCTCCTTCTCTGGAAAGCCTTCGCTCATGTCGGCCAGGTTGGTCATGCTGCCGCCGTGGGTTCCGTTCAGAGTGCTGCTGTACTGCTCGATGCTCTTGCTGATCTCGTGTTGGCTGTCCTGGATCTGGGAGAGTTTACTCCGAGCCTGCAACATACACACATCAGTTTTTATTCCATTATAAACTGAAACGCTCATCACATTTTCTTTTTTCTGGCATTATTAGATAAAGCAGTTTCTGGTGGCTGCCTTCTAGTGTCATAAGCAACCCTATATGCATGAATGCATTTGAAATCTTGACATCTTTTAAGTGTTCGTCACCCCTAGTGGTTTGAATATAAAATGCTCTGAAGGCACAACCTGGTTGATCTCGTCCTGTGTGGCTCTGAGGGACTTTATGATGGTTTCTAGCTGAATCCTGCCAGCTTGTAGACTCTGCTCTAGTTGAGCTTCCTCCTGCTGCAGACGGTTCAGGTCAGCCTTGGCCCGGCCCAGCTCTTCCTCTTGGCTCTGCAGGTCCGACTCCTGCGAGTGGATCTGGGACTGTAGGGATGAGATCTGAACAGAAATAGATTGGATGTGTTTAATGTCACTGACAAAGTGTTGGCCGAGGATATTGTAATCCTGTCTTCTCAAGGTTTTCACTCACCATTTGTGACTCTTCCTGGCACTTCTGCCGTACGTCATTAAGCATGTCTTCCAGCTTTGCCTTCTGCTGGTCCATTTCCTCCAGCCGGTCCTGAGCATCCTGCTTCTGTGCCTCAAGCTCCTGGAGGGTAGAGGTCTCTCGGTCCAGATCGTTCTGCATCTCCTGGCAATCAAACCAAATTCAGTTAATAATTAAGCCAACGTACCTTGTAATGACAAGGTAAAAAAAAACAACAACAACAAAAAATTATACTTTTAAATATCTTAATACTAATTTTCACATATATTAATAATTAAGAATAAAATACTAAAAATAAAAATACTTATTAATAATAACTTAAATATATTTGTAAAATTTATATATATTTAACAGCCGTGGGTTCCGTTCAGAGTGCTGCTGTACTGCTCGATGCTCTTGCTGATCTCGTGTTGGCTGTCCTGGATCTGGGAGAGTTTACTCCGAGCCTGCAACATACACACATCAGTTTTTATTCCATTATAAACTGAAACGCTCATCACATTTTCTTTTTTCTGGCATTATTAGATAAAGCAGTTTCTGGTGGCTGCCTTCTAGTGTCATAAGCAACCCTATATGCATGAATGCATTTGAAATCTTGACATCTTTTAAGTGTTCGTCACCCCTAGTGGTTTGAATATAAAATGCTCTGAAGGCACAACCTGGTTGATCTCGTCCTGTGTGGCTCTGAGGGACTTTATGATGGTTTCTAGCTGAATCCTGCCAGCTTGTAGACTCTGCTCTAGTTGAGCTTCCTCCTGCTGCAGACGGTTCAGGTCAGCCTTGGCCCGGCCCAGCTCTTCCTCTTGGCTCTGCAGGTCCGACTCCTGCGAGTGGATCTGGGACTGTAGGGATGAGATCTGAACAGAAATAGATTGGATGTGTTTAATGTCACTGACAAAGTGTTGGCCGAGGATATTGTAATCCTGTCTTCTCAAGGTTTTCACTCACCATTTGTGACTCTTCCTGGCACTTCTGCCGTACGTCATTAAGCATGTCTTCCAGCTTTGCCTTCTGCTGGTCCATTTCCTCCAGCCGGTCCTGAGCATCCTGCTTCTGTGCCTCAAGCTCCTGGAGGGTAGAGGTCTCTCGGTCCAGATCGTTCTGCATCTCCTGGCAATCAAACCAAATTCAGTTAATAATTAAGCCAACGTACCTTGTAATGACAAGGTAAAAAAAAACAACAACAACAAAAAATTATACTTTTAAATATCTTAATACTAATTTTCACATATATTAATAATTAAGAATAAAATACTAAAAATAAAAATACTTATTAATAATAACTTAAATATATTTGTAAAATTTATATATATTTAACAGAACAATAATACGTCAAATACTTTTACATTTATTATATTAATAACTCTTTAAATATATTTTATAATGTATATTTTTATAATACAAATCATAGTAAAAATTATTAGTTTTATTATATTTATAATAAAATACATTTATGCATGCATTTACTTTTAAATATTATTAACACTAAGAATATTTTTATTTATAACACAAATAAAATGTCAATATTATTTATAATAATATATTCAAATACATGAATCATACATTAGCTATATTTTTTAATTCATACATTTCTCACAGAACATAACAAAATAAAATACATTTAAATATACAATCATGTGAAAAAGTCAGGGCACCCTATTGAATTCCATGGTTTTCTGTATGAGGACATAATTAAAAATGATCTGGTCCTTGGCAGGTCTTAACATTTAGAAAATAAAACCTCAGACGAACAACATCACATGACATAGCACACCGTGACATTATTTATTTAGCAAAAATAAAGTCAAGATGGAAAAGTCACGTGTGACAAAGTTAGGACACTCTATGATTCAACTGCCTGTAGATCCACTTTTAGCAGTAATCATTTTCTGTATGACTTTATCAGTCTCTCGCATCGTTCTGGAGGAGTTTCGGCTCACTCTTCTTTACAACGTTGCTCAGGTTTATTGAGGTTTGTGGGCATTTGGTTATGCACAGCTCTCGCCACAGCATTTCAGTCAGGATGAGCTCTGGACTTTGACTGGACTGCTGCAACCCCTTGATTCTTGTCTTTTCAGCTGTTCTGTTGTAGATTTGCTGGTGTGCTTGGGATCATTGTGCTGTTGCATGACCCAATCTTGGCATAACTTTAGCTGTCGGACGGATGGGCTCACATTTGACTCTAGAATACTTTGGTATACAGAGGAGTTCATGGTCGACATCTACGTTTAATATAATTATAATACAAATAATAACAAAATGATCTGTTTTAGTATATGAATATATTTATGAACGTATTTTTTTATATTAATAATACTAATAATTAATAAGTATATTTTATAATTATAATATAAAGAATACAATGATCTATATCATTTTTGTAATATAGTTAAATGTATTTACATATTAAAATATGTTAATAATCCTTTAAGTATATTTTATAATTTACATTTATCATAGGCTAATAATAAAACTAAAATATTTTAACAATATAAACTTTACATTTTACTTTACATACATTTTCTATATAATAATTATAATAATAACAATAATTATTCAAATTACTTTAACAATATTCTTAAAATTATGATATAATTACTTTAAAATATATCAATAATCCTGTGAAATGAAGTATATACGTTTATAAGTATTAAAATAAATGTACTGTATACTACTAATAATAATAGCACTGCCAGGTTTACGTTATGCACAGCTCTCGCCACAGCATTTCAGTCAGGATGAGCTCTGGACTTTGACTGGACTGCTGCAACCCCTTGATTCTTGTCTTTTCAGCTGTTCTGTTGTAGATTTGCTGGTGTGCTTGGGATCATTGTGCTGTTGCATGACCCAATCTTGGCATAACTTTAGCTGTCGGACGGATGGGCTCACATTTGACTCTAGAATACTTTGGTATACAGAGGAGTTCATGGTCGACATCTACGTTTAATATAATTATAATACAAATAATAACAAAATGATCTGTTTTAGTATATGAATATATTTATGAACGTATTTTTTTATATTAATAATACTAATAATTAATAAGTATATTTTATAATTATAATATAAAGAATACAATGATCTATATCATTTTTGTAATATAGTTAAATGTATTTACATATTAAAATATGTTAATAATCCTTTAAGTATATTTTATAATTTACATTTATCATAGGCTAATAATAAAACTAAAATATTTTAACAATATAAACTTTACATTTTACTTTACATACATTTTCTATATAATAATTATAATAATAACAATAATTATTCAAATTACTTTAACAATATTCTTAAAATTATGATATAATTACTTTAAAATATATCAATAATCCTGTGAAATGAAGTATATACGTTTATAAGTATTAAAATAAATGTACTGTATACTACTAATAATAATAGCACTGCCAGGTTTACCTGAACCTCTGTGGTCTTGTGTCTGATCGCCTCCTCCGCTTCTCTGATGTCTTGTTCCAAAGTGTATTTCTCTCTATTGAAATAATAAAACAAGAGAGACAAAATCTTGTATCAACTGTTGGCAACTTGAAAATATCCCTCATACCTGCCTCCTTCACACACAAAATCTGTCACACATACAAAACAAAAACCTTGACAGCCAAGAGAAGGTTTTACCTGAGTGTATCCCAGTGTGTGAAAGCAAGAGTGCTGAGGCAGCATGAATAAGCAAGTGAAACAAGAGATTTCGTAAAGGAAACAAACACATTAAACGGACACTGTGAAGAGGGGAAGGAGGTGAGATGAGGAGAGGGAAACTCATCCACCACCAAGAGCTCTCAGGTACCTTTCCTCTTTCTTTGAAGGGTGCGTGTTAGCATGAGAGTCAGCTCAGGGTCATCTATAAGGCAACTGTTCAGAAAAGGACAAATATGCTAGACTTGGTGGGGTGAGCCAAAGAGAAAAATGGACAACAGTAGGCAGCAAAATCCGGGCAAAAAAATCTGCACCTCCTCAAAATAAAACAAAAACTGAAACAGCATCAATTTTTTTTACATTTAAAAAAATGTCCACACCTGAAAGCATTTTGTTTACAACACACAATTACTACCTAAACATCTTTAAAAACAACAACAACAACAAAAAAAACTTATATTCACACACTTTGGACAGCGGCAGAATTATTATTATTTTTTTGCAGTCCCTAAGAGAAATAGTTATAAATACTGTTTGCTGTCTGTTGTGTTTATTTTTCTGAGTATGATTCAGAAGAATTCAGAAGAATTAAGAGAACTAGAAGGGATTTACATAGCAACATTTCTACACATGGACAAACAGTTATTAAAACACTTTGCATGCTTGTTTTCACAAGTTCAACAACACTTAAAAGAAATCTAAATATTTTAAATATATTTTAACACTTTTAAAATGCTTTTATAATATATTTATCAAAGAATTATAATACAATTTACATTTAAATATTTATTATATTAACAATACATTTATTTAATATATTTTGTTATAATATATATATTTACACAGTTTTATAAGTTTTTAAAATATTTTGAATTTTTTTTTTGTATTTTCGGTTTAATTTTTTTTAAAGGTCAAGTAATTTTGTTCTGCTTTTGACATTTTATTCGTTTTTTAAGAATATGTCTATATAGTTCATATTCATTTGAATTTCAGTTTGACTTTTAGCTATACTATTGCATCAAGTTAAACTACATAAAAAATTTGAAATATTGCCTAGATAACTAGGTGAAATAAAACAATTAAATATTTATTTTTTAATATGGTTTCGGTTTTAGTTTACTATAATAACCATGGTAAACACAGTATCATTCAATTTTTGCATAAAGCAGATACGTGCTTTCAGTATTTTTCAGGATTCTTTGATGAATGTAAAGTGACATTTCTATTTGAAATAGATTTTTTGTGACATTACATTATGTCTGTATGGTCACTTTTAATCAATTTAATGAGTCCTTGCTGAAATAACTCTTTAATTTCTTTTTTTTTTTAATTCTTACTGACCCCAAACTTTAAAAAAAAGTTGTGTATCATTAAATTCATTAAATTAAAGCTGCAGTCCGTACGTTTTGCCTCTTTGTCGCCATCTCTGTTTGAAAACCTGCAATTGCAGCTGTGTGCGGAATTATCTTCGTTGTGTGGGTTGTGCAGCGGCCCGGCTCCAGTGCGGATTAATCTAATGTTTTGAGGAGTATGTGTGGCAGTCAGTCACCACACCGGTGTGAATATTGTACTTTACACTCACAGATTCTAGACTACGTCTTGGAATATATGACTCAAATAAGCATTTTCACTGGATATTGTCATCTGAACAAGTAAGTAACAAGTCTGCCACGTTTGTTCTGACCAACTGAGGAAAAAAGCATTACAATAAATCACGCTACCAATGGTGATTTAATCTAAATGAGCTCATATCACATCAAACTGTGTAAATCTGTAGTCAGAAGCACATTTAAAATGGGAATATAATTGATTTTCATTCACGTGTTTCATAAACACATAATCCTTTCTGGATTACAATCAGCCATCAAAATGATACATTTAATTATTCTGGCTGCTGTGAGAAAAGGCTATAAATGATCGGCCACCTGCAGGATCCTCACATGCAATAGCCTAGTAGCCGGGACTACTTTACAGACGTGACGTAATGACGCAGTGCCATGCTCGAATTTCCTGCGGAAACCTTCCTTTACCACTCAAATTAGAAAACATTATTATAAGATGACCGTTGTGAATCGGGCTAAAGTAAGGCGATAGTTTTGAACACTGGCTGGTTATAATGAGTCCTTGCTGAAATAACTCTTTAATTTCTTTTTTTTTAAATTCTTACTGACCCCAAACTTAAAGAAAAAGTTGTGTATCATTAAATTCATTAAATTAAAGCTGCAGTCCGTACGTTTTGCCTCTTTGTCGCCATCTCTGTTTGAAAACCTGCAATTGCAGCTGTGTGCGGAATTATCTTCGTTGTGTGGGTTGTGCAGCGGCCCGGCTCCAGTGCGGATTAATCTAATGTTTTGAGGAGTATGTGTGGCAGTCAGTCACCACACCGGTGTGAATATTGTACTTTACACTCACAGATTCTAGACTACGTCTTGGAATATATGACTCAAATAAGCATTTTCACTGGATATTGTCATCTGAACAAGTAAGTAACAAGTCTGCCACGTTTGTTCTGACCAACTGAGGAAAAAAGCATTACAATAAATCACGCTACCAATGGTGATTTAATCTAAATGAGCTCATATCACATCAAACTGTGTAAATCTGTAGTCAGAAGCACATTTAAAATGGGAATATAATTGATTTTCATTCACGTGTTTCATAAACACATAATCCTTTCTGGATTACAATCAGCCATCAAAATGATACATTTAATTATTCTGGCTGCTGTGAGAAAAGGCTATAAATGATCGGCCACCTGCAGGATCCTCACATGCGATAGCCTAGTAGCCGGGACTACTTTACAGACGTGACGTAATGACGCAGTGCCATGCTCGAATTTCCTGCGGAAACCTTCCTTTACCACTCAAATTAGAAAACATTATTATAAGATGACCGTTGTGAATCGGGCTAAAGTAAGGCGATAGTTTTGAACACTGGCTGGTTATGTACTTGCTCAAATATTGATTTCGGATAATTTTTAACCAAAAAAAAGTTACGGACTGCAGCTTTAAATAAAATGAAAGAAAAAATATTGTATAAATAGAAGTTAATTTTTTTTTTTGTCATTTGTTTTCCACACACCACCCTTACATGCCAGTGTATTTCATTACCTCTGCAGGTGAGCGATCTCTTGACTTATATCGTCCAGTTCTTTAATCCCGGTGAACTCGCCTGAACCCACAGAGCTGGAGCTGTCCTGTATGAGGGGGTCCAGCACATTAAATCAGTCCTGCTGCATCTGAACCACACATAAGCACAGCACCACACAAACAGAAGGGTAGAGAACACCAAGGAGCCACCACACAGGAGAAGAGACCAGCTTGTCTTCCACCTCTGGTGTTCAAAACATGGGGAAGTCAAGACACAGCACCATTTCACAGCACTGGATCTCTCACAAATGCTTTTCAACTCAACGTCTCGGCTAACCGACCATCGAAAGCATTTGTTCAGGCTTTTTCCAAACATTACCTACCCACAACTTGAACATTATTGCCTGATTTTAGCCAGTGATAACGGCATAAAACATCAGCAGCATTGAAATGTGGATGGAAAGGAAAAGAAGATTGTTTGGTAAGATAAGGTAAGAACTGTTGCACTTGTGATAAGATGTTAGTGGCTCTCTTGCTGTATTGTGAATCTACTTTTATCTACGTCTAGGGTTTCCTAACTGTAGAAATAGAACAAATTATACTTAAGTTGAAATACATGGAATGAAAGAACAAAAAAAGAGATTGTTTACCCGGCGCATCTCAGTGAGCGCGGCCATGTCAGAGCCTACTGGTGTCATATAACCCGACAAACTCTGAAAAAACAGGAAGCACTTCAAATGAGGGACAATAATATTGCTTCACATTACATTACACTACTAAAGCAAGCAAAGGTCTGTATAGTAAGCATAATAGTAGTTAATAGCAATTTAATTTAAGTGATAATTTATCAGCTCACATTGCTCATTATTCATTTAATGTACTGAAGATAATGCAGGTGGGTAAATCTAAAAAAATTAAAAATAAATAAAACTCTGCCAAAAACATGTCCAGGTCATATATTTTCTCAAAAAAAATCTAATGAAAAATAGGAAACAGCATTTTGCACAAGGAATGTGGAACCTATTTTAGGACTTAAAGGATCAGCTTTATTTTCAACGTGAGTATTTCAGACTGAAACAAATAAATATTATAAAAACGGTAAAGTATTTATTTAGCATATTACTATTCGGTTATGTATTTAAATTATGCTGATGTAATTTAAAAAAATAAATAAGAAATGTATCTTGACAAGATGATTTTTCCATTACTATATTAAAGTAATGAGATTTTGTTATCAGAATAAAAATTTATTTTACATTACATTAAATTACAAATACAAATTACATACAAATTTCATTGTTTAATGTAATCAATTTGATATATTATGACAAATAATTTTCCAAATTGAACATATTTTTTGTACATGCATAATGTTCCTGGAAAATATAAAGTATTATTTTGGATTATTAATAAGGTATTATTGATTTTGGGGTAAAATATGACCAGGTCAGTGTTGGCTTAGTATTATTTAAGCACCATCACAGTATTTATTAATCAAAATTAAAATCAGTTTTAATTTTAGTTTAGGTTTTATGATTTTTTTTATTAGTTTTTTTTTATTTTGTAGTTAAAACCATCAGACCCTCTTCAATTCTTCTGTCCAACATTAGCATGAAGACGCACCAATAAAACAGTACCTGTGAGGATTTAATGGTGTATTTTGGGGACAAACTCCCGGCGCTGTTCAGGGAATTCATGCTGCCGTGAGAGGGGGTCGAGCGCAGGCTGTCTTTAGGTGGCGGCGGGCTGCCTGGTAACACTGGCACCATGCTGGACAAGGACCCTGATGACTTCTTCCTTTTGGATGGAGGGATGAGAGAGGAGGGCAGGACTGAGGGCACAGGCTCCTTTTCCAGGGCGCGGTACACCAGATGCATAGCCTGGACAAAAGACGACATTTTCAGATGTTTTAAGCTTATGCAGTAATTGCCTACCATTTTAAAAATATATAATAATTAAAAATTAAATATATTGTTATGTGTATGTATGTGTGTGTTTTTAATATTTGAATATATACATATATGCTTCAATTTATAGCATATTCTTGAATTGTGGATCTATCTATCTATCTATCTATCTATATATATATATGTGTGTGTGTGTGTGTGTGTGTGTATGTTAAAATTAAATGTAAATGATTTTGTGATTTTGT